>NC_133665.1:6341043-6641043 GCF_037893015.1 Macrotis lagotis | reverse complement strand
AATGGGGCAAGATTAGCTGATGAAAGGCAATGGAGATAGTCTTACACCAAAAATCTTTTATTGCTGCAGACAGAATCTTATCCATTTTATCATAAACTATCTCTATCTTTGTCAGCTTATTCTCTGATCCCTTTCTTTTGATAGTCCAAATTTGCCACCATGATTAAATCTTTCCACTCTTAGCTAGTATATATAACAGACTTTACAGTCTATCACCACTCCCATACTTAAAACCTTCCCAGGTTAGTAGACTTCAAAGACTCAAGATCACTTTTTTTCAATATGATGAGACATCAGAGTAGGGCTTTTGTTGAGATGATAGCTCAGAATCCATTTAGCATGGTCACATTTTTTTCCAAATCATTGTTTTCCATCGAAATATTTTTATTTGTATTTTTCTCTAGGTTCATTCAGATCTACAGAGAGTGTCTACAGCCACTCCCTTTCCTATCACTGATCTTATTGTAAAAGAATAACTGACTGGTGGAAATAAGGATGTCTGGACAAAGCATATTTAAAAAATGCTGGTGAGAGTATCATCATCTTGAATAGCAAAAATAGCAATGCCTCTGGAATCAGAGGAAGAACTTGGAATCAAATTTTGCCTCTGGTACCTTTTATTTCTTTGATCTTGGGCAATTTATTAAGCCACATTGGGGTTGAACTCTAAAATAAGGGGGTTGGACTAGATGTCTCTGAGATCATTTGAACCTCTAGGTCACTGATCCTTCCAACCTTGACCCTTTTTTTTTTTTACACAAATCACTTCCTTAACCTCTGTTACTAAACCCATTGTCCTTACTTGCACTGCCCTTAGAGTCAGGAGGGCCCAAGTTCGAATTCAGCCTCAGACAATTGACACTTATTAGTTGTGTGACCTTGGGCAAGTCACTTAATCCTTCAATTTCTCTTTTCTTTCCCACCACAAAAAGCACTACACTAAATAATTTTATACAAATAGTTTCTTATTCCTTTTCATTGATCTCTTTGGTATCTAGTGGTGTTGCTAGGTCAGAGGGTATACAGAGTTTGATAGCTCTTTGAGTTTATTTCCAAATTATTCTCCAGAATGACTGCCCTAGCTCAAAACCAATAGTGATTTAGTATCCCAGTTTTTTGATAACCATTCCAGCATTTATCATTTTCCTTTTTTTGTCATGTTAGCTGATCTATAGGTGTAAAGTAGTATCACAGCATTGTTTTAATTTTAATTTCTCTAATCTATAGATATTTAGAGCATTTTTTAATGTGACTATTGATAGCTTTTATTTCTTCTTCTGAAAATTGCCTGTTCATATACTTTGACCATTTGTCAATTGAGGAATGTTTGTAGACTGATAAATTCTATTCAATTGCCTGTATTTTTGAAAACTGAGGCTTATATAAGAGAAAGTTGCTTCATAAAATTTGTTCATTTTCTTCCCCCCCAATTTTTAGTTGCATTAATTTTGATTGTGCAAAACCTTTTTAATTTCATTTAATCAAAAATATCTATTTAACTTTTTTACAATTCCCTCTGTCTCTGGCTTGGTCATGATCTCTTCCTTTGTCCATTGATCTTTTCAAGTTCTCCTAATTTATTTATTTAATCTTTAACTCTAAATTATTTATCCCTTTGACTTTATCTTGGTTATGCAATGGGAGATGTTGGTCTATGCCTATTCTCTAACAAACTATTTTCCTAGCAATTTTTGTTAAATATTGATTTCTTACTGAAAAGCTTTGATCTCTGGGGTTGTCATATACCAGAATACAGTCTTCTTTCCTGTGTATTGTGAATCTAATGCAGTCTGCTAATCCACCACTATTTCTTAACTAGTACCAGATTGTTTTAATGACTACTTCTTTGTAATATAACTTGAAAGCTAGTGTTAGATCACTTTCTTTAATTTTAATTTAATGAACTCAGAGCTTTCTGGCTTTATGTCTTGACATGCTATTCTGGAATGAAACCCTTCATATTTTAAAATTTTTAGCTTTCTTCAAGGGTCAGTGAAGATTTTTCTCCTTTTCTACTGAATTATTTCCCCAAATTAAGCTTTATACAACCACCAAATCAATTGAAAGGCACAGGTCTGATAAAATGACTTATGAAACTTTGAAAAAAAGTAGTAAAATGAGTATATCAGAAGTAGAAAGGTTGGAGACAGGTTAGAGGTAGGTTACCTGATATATAAAGTTCACTCATACATATATGACCTATTTAAGCAGTAATATTATACATGAAGAGATTTGAGTGCAAATATATGAGAGTTACCAGTTCCACTGACATCCCTTTAATTTTACTAAACAGTGGTTTTCAAAGGTGTGATACCCAGACCACTAAGGATCCTGAAATCTTTTCAGGGAGTCCCCAAGTTCAAAGATATTTTTATAATGATACTAAAAAATTCATCTATTAAAATACTTCATCCTTGTTGAACTGTATTGATAAGGATAATGATGTTTGTCTTTCTTCTTTTTTTAAAATATTTTATTTATTTGGAGTTTTACAATTTTTCTCAATCTTGCTTCCTTCCACTCCCCCCTCCCAGAAGGCAATCTGTTAGTTATTTACATTGTTTCCATGGTATACATTGATCTAAGTTGAATGTGATGGGAGAGAAAACATATCCTTAAGGAAGAAACATAAAGTAAAAGAGCAAAATTACATAAAAAGATAATGTGTTTTTTCCTAAATTAAAGGTCTTTGGTCTTTGTTTAAACTCCACAATTCTTTCTCTGGATACAGATGGTATTTTCCATTGCAGACAGCCCAAAATTGTCCCTGATTGTTGCACTTATGGAATGAGCAAGTCCATCAAGGATGATCATAACACCCACGCTGCCATAAGGGCGTACAATGTTTCTCTAGCTCTGCTCATCTCACTTAGTATCAGTTCACACAAATCCCTCCAGGCTTCCCTGAATTCCCATCTCTCCTGGTTTCTAATAGAACAATAGTGTTCCATGACATACATATACCATCGTTTGTTAAACCATTCCCACTAGTAGAGTTTTGCAGTCTATGTCTTCCTGTAGCTCTTTCAAGTTCGCCTCTAAGATTTGGATACTATACCACTGGATGCATACATATTTAGTATTGAAATTATTTTATTATCTATGGTACCTTTTAGGATGATATAGAGTCCTTATCTCTTTTAATGCTATCTATTTTTGCAGCTGCTTTATCTGAGATAAGGATTGCAAGCCCTGCTTTTTTTACTTCAGCTGAAGCAAAATATATTTTGCTCCAACCTTTTACTTTTATTCTATATGCATCTCTCTGCTTCAGATGAGCTTCTTGTAAGCAGCAGATTGTAGGATTCTGGTTTTTAATCCACTGCTATTCGATTACATTTTAAGGGACAGTTCATCCCATTCACATTCAAAATTATAATTACTAACTCTTTATTGCCTTCCATGCTATCTTCCCTGTTTGTATTTCCCCCCTTTTCCCTTTATCCATATTCCCCAGTATTTTGTTTCTGAATACTGCCACCTTCAGTGTGTTTGCCTCCTATATCAACCCCTTCCCCTTTCTTTCCTCTTTCCCTTTCCCCCTTCCTTTTTCCCTTCCTTCTGTTAGTTGCCCCTTTTCTCCTCTCCCCATTCCCCTCCCCCTTTCCCCTTTTAATACTTGGAAGGTAAGATAAGTTGATTTTTTTTTAGGTTTTTGCAAGGCAAATGGGGTTAAGTGGCTTGCCCAAGGCCACACAGCCAGGTAATTATTAAATGTCTGAGACCAGATTTGAACCCAAGTACTCCTGACTCAAAGGCTAGTGCTTTATTCACTAAGCCACCTAGCCGCCCCTAAGATAAGTTTCTTAACTGAACATGTGTAAATTAGCTTTAAGCCAAGTCTGATGAGATGAAGATTCAAGTGGTTCTCACCTCCTCCCTTCTTCCTCTCTATTACAATATGTCTTTTGTACCTCTTGATGTAATGAAATTTACCCCATTCAATCTTCTCTATCCTCCTATCTCTTTACTGTCCCCCTTTTAAAGGTTTGTTTTTAAATCATTTTATCTGAGTCACAGAAAAGTTATGAGTGTCCATAACTTCTGACCAAGTATGCTCTCTCTAATAGAATTACAATTTTCAAGAGTTATTAGAGTCTTTCTCTAAGGTAGGGATTTAACTTGTTTCATCTTACTGGATAGCAGTTTTTTTTACCTTTTTTAATCTTTCATTGTGTCTCTTGAGCCTCCTGTTTGATGTCCAAATTTTCTAGTTAGCTCTGGTCTTTTCATCAGGAAATGTTGGAAGTCTCCCAATTCATTAAATGTCCATCTTTTCCCCTGGTAGAGAAGGCTCAACTTTGCTGGATAGTGGATTCTTGACTGCATTCCAAGCTCCCTTGCCCTTTGGAATATCTCATTCCAGGCCCTTCTTTCCTTTAAGGTTGATGCAACCAGGTCCTGTGTAATACTCATTGTGACTCCTTGGTATTTAAATTGTTTCTTTCTGTCTGCTGGCAGGATTTTCTTTTTTATCTGAGAGTTCTAGAATTTTACCATAACATTTCTTGGTGTTTTCATTTTAGGATGTCTTTCTGGAGGAGATTGATGTATTCTTTCAATAACTATTTTGTCCTCTGGTTCCATGATATCAGGGCAGTTTTCCATCGCCAAATCCTGTAATATTAAGTCCAGGCTTTTTTTTCTCTTCAATGTTGTCAGGAAGTCCTATCATTCTCAGGTAGTCCCTTCTTGATTGGTTCTCAAGGTCAGTGATTTTGCCAATGAGATATTTTACATTTTCTTCTATTTTTTCAGTCTTTTGGTTTTGTTTAAGAGAATCTTGTTGTCTCATGAAATCATAAGTTTCCACAGATTCCATTCTTTTTTTAGAGAAGAATTTTCTTCATTTACCTTTTGTAACTCCTTTTCCAATTGGTCAATTCTATTTTTGAAGGAGTTTTCCATTTTCCCAATTGATGATTTGAGAGAATTTCTTTCTGTATTTGTCCAATTGTATTTTCCAAAGTTTTGTTTTCTTGTTACAATGTGTTAATTTTCTCTTGAGTTTCTTTTCCCAACTTTTCTAATTGACTTTTAAACTCCTTCCTGATTTCTTCAAGGAAGTCTTTCTGGACTGGAGATCAATTCATATTCTCCTCAGAAGTGCTATATCTCATTGCTGGAAAGGTTGTGGGAAATCTGGGACACTAATACATTGTTGATGGAGCTGTGAAGTCATCCAACCTTTCTGGAGAGCAGTCTGGAACTATGCCCAAAGGGCAACAAAAATGTGCATACCCCTTGATCCAGCAATACCACTACTGGGCCTATACTGTGATGAGTTGATGAAAAAGGGTGAAAACACCACTCATATACAAATATTCATAGCAGCCCTGTTTGTGGTAGCAAAGAATTGGAAATCAAGTAAATGTCATTCAATTGGGGAATGGCTTAGCAAATTGTGGTATATGCATATCATAGAACACTATTATTCTATTAGAAACCAGGAGGGATGAGAATTCAGGGAAGCCTGGAGGGATTTGCATGAACTGATGCTGAGGGAGATGAGCAGAACCAGAAAAGCATTGTATACCCTAACAACAGCATGGGAGTGATGATCAACCTTGATGGACTTGCTTATTCTATCAGTGCAACAATCATGGGGCTCTCTGAGATGGAGAATGCCATCTGTATCCAAAGAAATAACTGAGGAGTTTGAAAAAAGGCCAAGGACTATTACCTTTAATTTAGAAAAAAAAATATTACTGTCTGATCTTGCTATCTCTTATACTTTATGTTTCTTTCTTAAGGATATGATTTCTCTCTCATCACATTCCATTTGGATCAATGTATACCATGGAAGCAATATAAAGACTAGGAAATTGCCTTCTGTGTGGGGTGGGGAGGGAAGTAAGATTAGGTGAAAATTTGTAAAACTCAAAATAAATAAAATCTTTAAAAAAGAAAAAGAAAAAAATGAAGACTTTAGTGGGGAAAGGGGTGGATGGGACAAGGGAAAGCATTTTCCAGGGATAATTGTTATAGAAAGAAAAAAGACATCAATAAAACTTTTTTAAAAAAGAAGTGCTAGATCTTTCTGGGTTAGAATCAGGTCCTAAGTATTTCTCCATGGGTCCCCCTTTTTGCTGGTTTTTCTTCATTTTTCTAGGATCTTGTGTTAGAGAGGGGACTGACTCTCAGAGGTTTGCTTTTGAAAAATCCTAGAGGCTTTGTTCACTTGGCTTAGTAATTCCAAGGGATGGCCAGTAGGGGGTGCTGGTTGCTTTCTCTGGAGTGATCGAAGCCCTCTCCCCATCCTGGAGGGAGGAGGGGCAGCAGGGTCTGAATTGACCTTGAACAATGGGCTGGAAGCCAATCTCCCTTTCAGTTGAGTGGGCTCCTTAGTCCACACACCTGTACTTGAGAGGATGGGGGGGGGGGGGGGGCTACCATTTGTTCCTGAAAGAATGCTCCAAAAGTATGGAGTTCAGGTCCTGTATGGAGCTGGATGATTTCCAGACTGCAGACCTCCCCTCCCCCTGGCCAAAGACTCCATGGCTAAAGTCGGTTCTTAACTTGCCTCTCACCAAGGTCTCTGAGGCTAATGTGAGTCCTTTGCCCCACCCCACCCCCACCTTTGCTGTCCCTGCACTGATCTCTGGTCTCCTCTCCCAGTTCATCCACAGTTAACTGAGACTGACCTTGTTGGTAGGTGTTCTTCTCCTAGCTTCTTTTTTTTGGGTTTTGTTAATTGAGTTTCTGTTAAGAAGTTTCTTTCATGTTAATGTTATTTTTGAGGGGACACAGGGAGCTCTTAATGCAGTGCCTGTCTTCTCTCTACCATCTTGGTCAGAAGTCAGTTTGCCTTTCTTCTTGAAGAAGACCAAGATATCAGGGAGATGATGCCATGACAAGGGAATGAACTGGATTTAGTGAGGGGTTGCTGTGCTAAGTCACCAGTCTCACTTTCTCCTCTGGAGCCATCTGGGTCCAGTGGCCAGATATGGATCAGGACAACCACAGATGGTGCTGAATTCCAAGCAATCAGGGTTAATTGACTTAACCAAGACCACACAGTTAGTAAGTTTCAAATGTCTGAGGATGGCTTTGAACTCAGGTCCTCCTAACCTGGGGCAGGAACTCTATCCACTGTGCTACCTGACTGCCCCTATGTTCAGTGTGCTATCAGACTTCTTTCATATATCACAACCAAAACAACATATTTCAATTGAATACAGTTATGAGAACCCAGCAATGTCCCATTAAATTAGACAATAAAAATATGTAAAACAATGACAATCTTTTTTTTCCTTTGCTTTTTGCTAGGCAATGAGGTTAAGTGACTCGCTCAAGTTCACACAGCTGGGTAATTATTAAATATCTGAGGTCAAATTTGATTTCAGGTCCTCCTGACTCCAGGGTCAGTGCCTATCTACTGTGCCACCCAGATAACCCTATGCCAATCTTATTAATACCTTTTTGTTTTAGAAAATAATTACTGTTCATAAAAATATGTTAACATGTGATGGATGTGCTAGTATTATTTTAAATGAATATGTTATATGTATTTACATTTGTTTTAATTTCTTATATGGTAATCTATATTACCCCCCTCCCCACAAACATAGGCCACTTTTGATGAGTAGAAAGGGGTTCTGAGAATAAAAGTTGTAAAACATTTTGCTCTGTAATTTTCAAGGAACTAGAGAAGAAGCTAGGGAAATAACAGGACTGAAAGGAATTTATACATATTTAACTTAAAATTCAATTTGGTTTAAGGGAGTTGCCTCTTAGGGGAAAGCAGAGGGAATTTAAAATGCAGATTTAACCTGAAACTGTTCCTAACTCAGGTGGGTATAGTTATGAACCTGACTCACAGAAGAGCTAAAATAGACCTTAGATTATAGACTATCTTCTAAAAAAAGTAGTCACGACTCCCTTTTGAATAAGAGGTTAATTCTGAATGATGATAGTATGATGATGATAACTGGTGATAGTAACAGCTCAGAAGAGAACCAACAGCTGGCAGAATAGTGGAGAAAACAATACAACAGAGTAGTTCAGAGTAGCTCATCAGAGAAAGTATATTAGGAAATGACTGGCACTCTGGGATTTGGGAAGAGTGGCACTTTTGGAGGCAGAAAAGGGTTCTAATTGGCACATAGTCCTGGGCTAGCCTGGGTAGACTTGTTCTTTCTTCCATAGGGAATATCTCCTCTCACCTTACTTATTCCTTGACTCCAAGCATGGGTATGGGATTGGGAGAGATTAGCCTTGTTGTTTGCTTGGTAATTCTCTTGAATTAAGTGCTTTGACTTTGAGTTGTATTTTTTGGTTTGATAACATAAAATGAAACACTTTACAGTGACTTGAAAGCTGTGGTTTTGAATAAACCCAAAGGTAGTCATGTTTTTGGGTACAGCTTTTACAAGCCTACAATATTGGAAGGCCCCAGTGAATACCCATGTTATTTAATATGTGAATAATTTAAATTTTTTTAAAATAACTCACATGTAGATATATTATGAGTCACCATTTAAAAGCAGAGCACTATGAAGTTTAAAATAAAGTATACATTGACTTTATACCTTCAAAAATGTTGTATAATTTTGGCTTTTTGTCCATCTTATATGGCTTATGAGCAAAAAAATTGTTCTCTAAAATAGTCAAACATCCATTCAACCCAGTAAAGATTTGAAAGTGGTACTACTTCTGCTTTGCTATTTAAACAAAGCTTTGAACCTACATGGTTTTTACATGCAATTTAACTTATATCTATATGCTACAAAGAGAATTTTCTGGTGTTAAAATATATACATTTATGAAAAAGTAACATACTGTTCCTTGTTGCCAATACCATACCTCCCATTTCCAGAATTTTAATTACTATTCTACTAATGCTTTTTATCCTGCCTAATCCTAATCCCAATTATTTTACTGCTATATCTCAAAGCCCAGTCCCAAATGTGACCATGAATTGAAATTCTGCTGTTAAATGCCTTATGACCCATTTCAGGGCCATATTTTCAAATTAATTCAATTCAACAAACATGTTTTAAATGCCTGCAAGGAAATTTGACCTCAGGCACTTAATAAATATCTAGCTGTGTAATCTTGGGCAAGTCACTTAATTCCATTGCCTTGCAAAACCCCCCAAAAAACCCAAAACAAAACAAAAGAATATACAAAGTAATTTCAACAGGAAAAAATGCTAATAAGAGGGGCTATCAGGAAAGGCTTCTGTAGGAACTGACTTTGTCCTTTTTTTTTTTTTTTTTTATAAATCCAGTGCTCAGCATCATACCTGATTCAAAGTAAGTGATTAATAAAAGCTTGTTGACTAACTTGAAGAAGTTGGCATCTGAATTGTCCTTTGTAGGAAGTGAGCGATGTTAAAAATGGATAGGGTCACCCCTATCAGTCTAGAGCAGAGTTGCTTGGTCATCTGTGATGAGAAGAAATGTTTACTCCTGTTGTTATAGGAGACCTTAGTAGCCTGCCCTGCACATTCGAGATGGGAATTAACAAACATTACTTACATTTAGAACCTTCTGTAGGCTAAAATTGGACAGCTTTATGAGAAATTCCCTATGGAAGTGTTCTTCCTGGTTAAGATAGAATCATTAAATAAAACCTCACAAAAAAGCAGCTGTTGAATTAAAGAGATAAATATAATACAGATTCTTAAGAGAAGGCTTTTGCAAGTTTTGGAAGAGTGACCTTTAAATAATTTCATGAAGTTAATTATTCCTAAGGGTCTCTTTTTTTTTCTCCTAGCATTTTGTATGAAAATCATTGTGTACCCCAAAGGTCATCATCTCAAAAACTTCTATTGTGTTAACAAAGCTAGTTGTACTTTATGTCTTTTCACTATGTTTGGTTTAACTGAAGGATGTGAATGAAAAATACAAACAGAGACATGGATTATGAAAAATGATTGGAGCCCTCTCTCCCCCTCCCATTTGTAGGCCCATTATGAGTTTTCTATTGTCATATATCTCATATAGATGCACTTCCATATTGTTATATAATAGCTCCCAACAAAGTCCGTCATTTGTTCCATCAACAAAATGAAATACTATTGGGAGATAGTTTATAGTTCCCTAATACTATAGCATAAGGAGAGGAAATTGAAAGTATAGCTCTTAACTCGAAGAAGTAAAGTTAAACAAAGATATTTTTAATACAAAGAGAACACATCTACACAAAGAGGATGACAAAAGAGGGAGAGAGATGAAATATTTTAAAGTAAAGGTAGGATTTGGAGACCATTTTCAACCCCTCAAAAATTCTGTGATAGCTGTGTTTCCACTCTTGTTCTTCCAAAGTATCTTTTGCTTAATGAAGTAGCTTGTGGCATAATAGATGGAGTGGAAGTCAGGAAGATTTGAGTTCAGATTCAGCCTCAAAAATCACTTAACCTCAAGTTGCCCCAATTTCCTTAGCATCTCTTTTTTAGGCTGTTGAGTTTCAAATGAGATAATATTTTTAAAAAATGCTTAAAACAACATCTGGCACATAGTTGAGAATATATAAATGCTTTTTTCTCTTTCTTTCCCTTCTCGTTCCCTAATGTTTTTATTATCAGAACAGAGGGTCGTAAAAGGGAAGGGAAGGGTTTTCAGCTTTTTTAGATAATGTTCAAGGATATAATCATTCAAAAAATAAATGAACCTGTTGGAATAAAGCATTTAGGGAAATAGAATATGCCAAGAAAGGATTTCTACCATGCAATTCAATTCAATTTGCATTTTTAAAGAACTTATTATGGGTAAAACTCTGTACTGGGCAAAGGGGATACTCTAATAACAGCTCTGTGATTTCATTGTGAAAATAAGAGTATAGAAAACTAATCCAACAATAGGGATCAATCATTTGTATCTTTATCACTTTGCAGGTGGAAAGTGTTTAATAAATGCTTCATTCATTGATTCATTTGTTCCTTTATTCATTCATTATAGATGAAAAAGTTTTGGGAGAGCAGATATTTTTTCCCCTAAGGGAGTTGTGGGACACACAGATAAACTATTTGTCCAGAGGTCACAGAGTTATTAAATGTTAGATCAAAGGGTACATGGAGAAAGTTCATTAACTTATATTGGAAAAATTGTTTTCACTATCTTTTATTTCTTTTGTAAATATTTTATTTTATTCATATGCATCCAAAGAAAGAACTAATAAATAGAAGTATATATATAATAATTTTACATATAGATAAATTCACTAATATATACACATTCCTATTTGTTTCTAAATGGAAGCCACATTTAGGCCAGGATGGAGGAGAGGTAAAAAATAAACAAATTTGCATGATAATTGGGTTGTATATTTGAAAGTTATTCCATTTTTATGAGCAATCATCTTTTTATTATATTATGTTATAGATATACTTGTTTTATTCCATAAATTAGAAATTAAATTAAATTAATTTTGTGAAGTTCAAACAGGAAAATCTACTACTACTATAAAAATTTTCTACACTGACCTGAACATGTTTTAATCTGAATGCATAAAGATTCAGAAAAGGATAGTAAAAATGATCATGTAAATTATGACTTCTAATCAGTAGTATTTTAAAATGAAAATTTCAATTGGGAGGCAGCAATTTAGTGTTGGTAGAATCATCTCAGTCACTGTGGGGTCACATACCTAGGGTTTATTGGGTCCATGAGCCATGAAAATTGAAGAAATCCTCTGTTAGAGGCAGCATTTGAATTTAAATCTTCTTGACTTTAATCTGGGCCCTCTATTCACTAAGATAAGCTACTTCAGACAAAGCCAAAAAACAAACAAAAAACAAAACCCTCTCTTTAGAAATTTTCATTATTCTTGATGTTAATATCGTCTAATATTGTTGTAGTAATAATAATCATATTTATAAAACCCATTATGACCTATAAAATTATTTCATTTTAAGAACTTTATTAAGTATTAAATCACATTGCTATGATTTTGAAAATAATGTATTATATCATGAGAAAATAATAAATAGGAAGAAACATTTGAACCTGAAAAAAGTCAATTCTGAACTAGCATTATTGGTAATGAAGAAATAAAGTAATTTTCCAAATTCCAATAAAATCAAAATTGATGTACTGTCTCAACTTACTTTTTTTCTGACAGTGCTAGAAATGTCATTAAAAAAATTAGGTATGTGATTTTATTGATATTAGTACCTACTGAGGAACATTTTATGCATCTTAATTTCTTAGTGAGTTGTCTATGCACTGAAAGGTTAGGTGACTTTCTTAGAACCACAAGGCCAGTGAGCACCAAGGGTTGGTCTTGAAGTCAGGTATTTCTGTATCTGAGGTCATAGATCTCTCCTCTAAACCAGGTTTTTTCTCTGCTACAATGGTAAGGCAAAAAGAATAAGTGTAATGAGCATTAGCAAAGAAGTGTAATAATCTCTATTTGCATCTAATATGATTACTTACAAAACTATAGAGAATCAACAAATGAATGATAGCTTCAGCAAAGGGGAAGGATAAAAATAAATTCACCCAAAGCATCAGAGTTTTTTATTTCTCAACAAAATTCAGGAAGGGGAGATAAAAAGAGAAATCCCATGCAAAATACTGAGAAAATGCATATTTTCTGGGCATCAATTTATAAGGACACAAATAGAACTTTTATAACTTTAACTATAAAGCAAAATGTATCAACAAAAAAGACCTGTCAGTCAATGATTGGGAATGAACTATGTTGATAAAATAAAACATGATGCAACCTAAATGAAGCTACAGATTTATTACTATGCTAATCCAATTACCAAGGATTTACTTTATAGAACTAGAAAAAAAATAACAAAATCCCAAATGGAGCTAACAAAGGATCAAGAATCTTGAGGCAAATGATGAGGAACAAGTAGAAATTAAGAGAGTCTAGTCTTGCTGGATTCTAAGAAATATTACAAAGCAATAATTATCCAAACTGATACTGGTTAAAAATAAGAAAGTAGCATAATGGAACTGAAAAATAAACTAGAACAAGAAGTAAATGTTCAATTAATCTGCAAACACACTCCAGTGGAAAAACTTTATTTCTATAGTAATTCTAAGGAAAATAGAAAATGGAGAAAAATGCAGATTTAGATTTAAATTCTTAAACTTGAGCTTACCTACCCCCCAAGGGGTATCTATGAACAAGTTTCATTAAAATACAACAAATAACTAAAAATAAGAAAAAATGCAGGTCAAAACATCCCAGAGTTATCACTGTGCAATGTTGGAGGTATTATAGGGAAACAGACAACTTAATTTATTCTCTGTTGCTAAAGCTACAATTGAGACCAATGATGCTGGGTTGAGAGTTGATGTACTGTCTCAACTTACTTTTTCTGACAGTGCTAGAAATGTCATTTAAAAAAAATTAGATATGTGATTTTATTGATATTGACAGTACCTACTGTGGAATGTATAATTAAGAAAGAAAAGCTTCTAAACTTTGTATCTTTCGATCACTATTGGCCTTATACACTAAAAATTTAGATCAATGATCAGAAAGTTCCTTATAAATTAAAAGTTATGACAGTACTTTTGGAAAGTAAAAACAACAGCAACAACAAATGAGAAATAGTGGGAATTCACTGACTGAAAAAGATTGTGATATGTGTATAATGACATATTATTGCACCATAAGGAATAAAGGATTCAGAGAGAAATATGCAGTGACTTGTATGAACTAATAAAGAATCAAAATAACAGTATAAGTGACTATAATGTAAATAAAACCAATACCAAAAGGTAACATTATTAAGGTCAAATATAATAATCAATGCAGATCACTGAAAATAGCACATCTTTCCTTTCTATTAAAGAATGGTAAACTGTCCAAGAAAAATTACAAAATACAAATAAGGTACGAATGACTACTCCAAATCAATGAGTAAAGCAAATGCAAATTAAAACCATGCCAAGATTTCCCTCCCCTTTCAGTAAATTGACAAAGATGACAAAAAACAGAAATAGTCAGTGTTGGAGGGGTTGTGAAAAGACAGGAACATGAATGTACTATTGGTAAAAATTTGTATTTGTCCTATCATTCTGGGGGAAAAAAAGCAATTTGGAATTATGTGAGAAAAGTTAATAAGTTAATAAATGGTTCATGCCCTTTGACTCAGAGATCCCACTTAGACTATACAACAAGAAATTCAAAGAAAGAAAAACCACATATATAAAAAATTCAAAGATGTATTTGTTGAATTGAATTGAATTATAACTCCTATATTAGATTTTTAAAGTATGTATATACTGAAGCTACAATTGTGCTTGTCTTTTGACAAGTAACTAGTAAATAAAGACCAAAAATATGTATCAATGAAACATTTGAAAGATAAAATGAAATTTTAAAGAGATATAACTGCTTACCATAATCAAGATCAGAATCTAAAAACTTAAAACAAAAAACTTTTATATTCTTTTTTATTGAGTGCCTCTAAGACAATATCAAGGACATTTAGGAGTCAAAAATAAAAATAAATGCAGTTGTTATTTGCATTCTTAGAAACATTCTGAGAACCAGTTATGAACTTTCTTTGCATCATGTTTTTGTTTGTCACATACACAATTTGGTATTGCATTCTGCTTATGATACCTCCTTTAACCACAATCACAGCACAGTCTAAGCCTCACTTTTTCCATGTATGAATTGGAGATAATAATATCTGTGCTACCTACTCCACAAATTTCTTTTTTTGAGGATCATATAAGATTAAAAAAGACATTTGCATTTATTAAAAGTTATATAAACATTAGCAATTATTACTCCTATTGATCTGATAAAGCATAAGGATAAAATTACCAAAGTACAAGCAATGACTTCAAATTCTATAATTAGAAGGATATTTTTTAAAAGACCTGTGATTTCATTGCTACAGGATACTTTTATTAATACAGATATCCAACTAAAATGAAATAAAAAAATATTTATTAAGTGCTTACTTTGTGCCACATACTATTCTAATGAGAATCTTCTTCAACTTGGAGCCTTTGATATTTGCTCCAGCATTAAAAGTTAAAGTAATTTGTCCAGTATCACAGTCAGTATGTGTCAGAAGAAAGACTTAAATCCATATGTTCCTGATCACATTTTATCATTTTGAAAGAACATAGAAAGAAGTTTAGTTTTGAAAATAACCTATTTACTCAACAGTTTGAGAATAAAATCTAATACATGATCTTGCTATGAGGAGAGATCTTAGTAAACAAATAAACACTCAAAATTTCTTTCATGCTAACTAGGTGGTGAAGAAGATAGTGTACTACCCTGGAGTCAGGAGAACCTAAATTCATACTCAACTTAGACTCTTAATAGCTGTATGACCCTGAGTAAGTAACTTAATCCTAATTGCCTAAGGGGAAAAACATCTCTTTCAAGCTTAATATTCTACTTATTAAACAATCTAGAATCTCACCAACAACATCTAGGTCTTTTTTTTTATATCCACTGTGTGGTATACAACATAGGATGAAAGAATCCTATGAAAATGGTAAATGTAATGATATAAACACAATAGGAAAATATTTGAGCAAATAATATGTACTTTGTAGGAGGAGGAAGAGGATTCCCTATCATATGTTCTATTTGTAATAAGTCATGATGAATCAAAAATTTATGAATGGTGATACTATTTTTTTCTTATAGAAGTTATCCTCTATCAAATTCAGGTCATAAACTTAAATGAAAAATCCTATTAAATCAACTCAATTCAATTCAACAAATACATCATTAAAAATATACTTTGTGAACATCTCTATATTTAGTGGTATTAAGAAAAACAAAACAAAGAGAACTAAAAATAATCCCTACTTTCCCCTACTGATAAGGTAGGATAACAACATATATATGAATAAGTCAATGCAATGTACATACATATAAAGTAATTTAAAGAGGGTGAGAATGTTGAAAATTGGAAATGATAAAAATAAATGTGGAAGATACCACATGTACTGTATATTGAAAGTATTCTCCATGCATCTCTGGGACCTATGCTCAGAGAAACCCCCAGGAAGCAATAGTCTAAAAGCACATTTCAGAACACAAATCAATAAAAAACATGAACTGCCATCATTTAAAAAAAAGGCAGCTTGGTTATGCAGTGAATACAGCACAGCTTCTGGAGATAGGAGGACCTAAATTCAAATCTTACATCAGACACTTGACACCTACAGTTGTATGACCTTGGACAAGTCACTTAAACCTGATTGTCTTAACCCTTCTTAACACTTGCAAACAATTCAAACATGGGGAGTAGCAGATGAAATATTTTGCATGGGAATTAGCTAGAAGTTCAGTTTGTTAGAAATAGAAAGCATAATGAAAATAAATAATACAAATTATATCTTGAAAGTTGAGTGAAAGCCATATTATAGAGGGCCTTGAATACCATCACTGAGGATTTTATAACCCACCCATAATGTAGTAAGGAGCCTTGGAAGCTTTTTGAGTGGAAAGGTTCCATGGTCAAATGTGAATATTTGGATTTAATATGATATAATTCTTGATTTTGTAATTTTCCCTTGTTATTGAACTAAGATAAAAGAACTAACAGAAAATATGTATCTGTCATTAACTGATTGAATAGTTAGGAATAAAATACACTTAAGTATTATTCTAAGCACTGGGGATACAAAGAAAGACAAAAACAATTTCTATATATATGGAACACACATTCTAAATGGAATACCTTTGGTTATATCATCGACCTTTGGTATCAATTTCTTCCCTTGGTCCCATATTAGCTGTGTGCCCTCACTGGAAAACATCCCTAGACAATGCTTAAGGACTAAAGGGATATGCATCTATTTAGAGTTTCCATACCAGAATTCTTAAGACTGATGAAATTATGGCTCAGGAACTTAAAAAAAAAATCCTTAGCCAAAGTGCTACTACCTTTAATCTGGAGCTCAAAGATTTACATTTGCAAAGTTAGTTTAGTTCAGGTTTTATATGGATAAAAGCTAAAGGGATTTTACTGGATTGTACTGAGTTTGCTGAAGACATTTTCCAATCTGCACTGAAGCTCTCAATTGATTCAAGACTCTCAATTACATATTCCCTAGTTTCTTATGCAGACTTCTCCTGCCCTTCCCCAAACCAGGGGGAATAGTTATCAATGTTAATAGTATTTCTGGACATGTAGAAAATGCAGGCTACACAACAAGGATTTTTGCTAAGAGAAATGTGTGTGAATGTGAAAAGACTTGCTACAAATGTTTAGTATCCACAGGATTTACAAATGTGTTTCTAGAGTTGTAAATCTTGAAGAAACTAGAGGCTTCCAAATCAGATTTATCCTGATCAGGGGTACTGTAGATGACAAGACTGTGTGTTTAGTTTGTAGCATTATAATGTGATTTAAAAAGAGTTCTTACAATTATATTCCTCAACACTGAGGCAGCTTCCACAGTTAAAGGGAAATTAGGACTTAAAGAAATTATTAAATTTAAGTCTAGTCAGTTCAATCAATAAATATCTGTTTAGTGCTTAATAAATAAAAATATTGTGAGGGAGAAAGAAATGAAGGGAACAAAAGAAAGAAAAGGGAGGGAAGGGAGGAGGAGGAAAGCTGGGAGGGCAAGCATTTATAGGGTACTTACTCTGTTCTAGATATTTAAATGAATACTGAGTATAAACAAACAAGTAAGTAACACATTCCTGTGGTTAAGAAGATTATATTCTATTAAGAAAAGATAATGTAGGGGCAGCTAGGTGGCAGTGGATAAAGCACTAGCCCTGGAGTCAGGAGTACCCGGGTTCAAATCAGGTCTCAGACACTTAATAATTACCTAGCTGTGTGGCCTTGGGCAAGCCACTTAACCCCATTTGCCTTGCAAAAGCCTAAAAAAAAAAAGATAATGTAGAGTAGACAAAAAAGGGAAGCATCTAAATTATAGTCAGCCAGCAAAACTCAATTTGATCACTGATAAAATTCTCATATCCAATATCTATAGGAAATTGATGGAAATATATAACACTAAAAGTGATTCCCCAAGAAATGTGCTCAAAGGAAAAAATTTTTTTAAAAGAATTAAAAACTATAATGGGCCATATGAAAACAAATCAAAATCACTACTAGTAGATGAATTGCAAATTTAAATAACTGATGTTTCACCTCATACTCTAAAAACTGGAAAAGAAGGAATAAAGAGGAACAGTCAGGCTTAGATTAATAAGTATAGACAGGTACACTAATATGCTGTTGGCAAAATTCTGAAATTGATCCAATGATTCTGGATAGCAATTTTGAATTATTCAAGAAAAAGTACCAAGCAATTCATATTCTTTTGTCAAAGCTACAAACCAATGTATTCAAAGATATTTTCATTTTTATTTTAGTAAACCAGTTTGTGGTAGCAAAAAACTGGAAACCCATTGCACCCATCAATAGGGGAAAGGGACAACAAAAAAACTTGGGTAAAAGCAACCAAAAAAATCAAATCCTTTAGAAAGGATAAATTTGATAAAATAAGAGAAACAATGAAAGATTTTTGACTGGAAGCAGAATGAAATAGGTAGGACAAAAAAAGTAAGACTATGACAATGGGGAAAAATCACAAGAAAGAAGGCAAACTCTAAATGACAAACTTATGATATTTCATGAGATGGGTAATGAAAAAATTCCCTTATGAAAGGGGACAGTTTCTAGGACAGTGTTAACATATATGATCACTTCATTGGATATTTTACTTTATTGTTTTTCCCTTTTTATTACAAAATGGGTTCAATCATAGAAGAGGAGGCAAAAATCTATTTTTCTTTTTTTACAAATTACTAAAAAGAAAAAAGAGGCATAATTAAAACCTATTGTGAGTAATCAATTATAAAAATACTTTCATTTCATAACTATTTTTAACCAGGATAGCTAGGTGGTACAGTGGATAGAACATTGGTCTTGGATACAGGAAGATGGGAGCTCAAATCCATTCTCAGACTGCCACTTAGTGGCTATGTGACCTTGGGCAAGTCACTTAACCCTTGGGCAAGTCACTTAACCCTGATTGTCTCCCATTCAGTCATATCCAGGCATCTTAATTCATATCTGGTCATTGGGCCCAGATGGCTCTGGAAGAGAAAGTGAGGCTGGTGACTTAGCAGAGTACTCCCTCACTCAGATCCAAATCATGTGCTTGCCATGGTATCACTTCCTTGGTGTCATAGTCTTTTATAATAATGAAGGACAAATATTATCATCATCATCATTTTTTAACAATCTATTAATTGGTCTTATTACATTTAATCAATATTATTTACCTCTTTAACATTCCTTTTAGAGAAATGAAATTTCTGGGTATCATTCTTTAATAGCAAATAAGGATTTTTTCTTTATACATTGGGAAATGGGAAGCAAATATCTATGAGGAAATATAGACACAAGACTACAGAATCTTAAGTAGGAAGGAACCTTTTGGGTCATCAAGTGTATTGCCTGATAGATTATATAAGTGATCAACAAGACTTTGCCTGAAATCAATGAAAGATTGAAATAGCTCTAAATTTCATGAAGTTTTTTTTTTTTACATCAGCCCCATTTTGACAGTTATACTCAATGATCTTAGGAGTGCTCTCTGGGACAAGTCCAAATTCCTTTCCATATGACATTAATGGGGGAAAAATTTCCTAGGGATAGGATTGAGTTTAAAAAATACACTTCCAAAAAATATTACATTTACGATTAAATTTAATTCTGTTCTAACAGATATTAAGTTCCTACCATGTGGAAAACACTGTCAATTATTTGATGGTGATACAAAAATTAGTAAAACTTTGTATCAACCTCAAGAAACATATAATCTGATAAGAAGACATATTATATAATTATTTTTCAAAGCAGAATAAGATACTTGAACAAAAAAGACAGAAACAAACATTTTTGCACAGTTGGAAACGAAAAGAGAGACTTCCTAGAAGAGATAGCATTTGCATTAGGTTTTAAATAATGGATTGGTTCACAATTATGAATTGCAAGTTCTTATAAATACTGACTTTATCTGACCTTTGTTCAGTTGGTTTTGTTGGAGTGTGATTTGTGATAACTTTTTTCTTTTTTAGTGGCATAATGGGATTTATGTTCAAAATTCAGTCTCATCTCAAGTGCCAATGGAGAGAATAGTCAATCAAGGACAAAGTTGGGAATAGGGACATTTTAGACAGAGGGATGATCAAAAGTTTTGGGGCAGGAAATTATGGGATATATATATATATATATATATATATATATATATATATATATACAGTAAACAAGTTGTTTACTTCAGCTTCAGCATAGAGCAAACTGTGGGTAACTGTGTTAGACACTACAGGAAAGGAAGATTAGTGTCAAATAGGGCCTTGAGTGTTATGCAAAGAAATTTGGATTTAATTGGTAGGTAATATGAAGCCACAGGAGATATTTAAGAAGGATGAGTGATATGATTTGGATTGTAAATTTAGAATATTAATTTGACAGCAATGTGAAAGATGGATTAGAAGATATGGGAGTATTTATAATAGTCAGTGGAGGAATAATGAAAATTTTTATCAAGGAAATAGTATATAGAAAGAATGGAAAAGATAGAGAAATTATAGGCAAAATCATAAAAATCTTTTAGCTTGGGAGAAACTCAGGAAATTTTATTAAACTTGTAACTAAACAAGAATCTCTTCTACCACATACTCAAAAAGTGGTCACACAACATTTTCCAAAAGACCTTCAGTGGACAACCTATTCCATTGCTGGATGGCTCTCATTTTTTGGAAGTGTCATCAAACCCAACTCAAACTCTTTGCAAATAATTAAGGGATATTGGAGAAAGAGATAGGAAAAAACCAACAACTGTGTGATTATGAACATAGGTGATTGGAGGGAACACAAGATTATAAATTCAGAAGTGGAATTGACTTTGAGGTTCCTCAGTCCAATCACTTCATTTTACAGTTGAATCAGATTCCCAAAGAAGGCAAGTAAGCTGTCTATGTATGTTCATCATGATAACCATTTAATTTTTTATATGAATAGCTCAAACAATAAGACATGGTCTGTAATTCAACAGGGATGTTATTTGCCTATCTGCCTCCACTCTTCTATTTGAAATTCCAGTGTTCTTTCTACTGTACCAGTATGGTAGCAACCTTGATTGAAACAGGAAAGTCAACAAGAATTCCACTTTGAGTAGAGAATCTGAAATGGATTATATTCATACAGACAGCTACCATTTCTTTCATGGCATTAAATTCTGACTTCTCCCTTTTCTTTTAGATTAAAAGTTGCTCTGTAATAAATTTTAGGCAACTGACTTTTACTGTTTATGAACAAAAAAATCACATTACAAATATCATGGACACCACCACCTTGGCAAGGGCAATTAAGAGTGATTCATTTCCCACTTCAAATCTTAAAAATACAATTAACTTATGTACTTCCATTTGTGTCTTATAAGTTAAATGCCAATCCTGGGCTCTAAGGAGATCCATGCAGAGCAGGGCTAAGCTTTCTTGTGAAGAGAAGAGAAGGGGTCTTTTCTTTCCTGGGAGCAGGCTAATGGTTTCCTCTTTTAACTTCATGTGACCCAAAGTGCAGTGAAGGGAGTAAGATCTTGATGCTTAAAATAAAATAAATGCATCAAAATACAGGCGATAGGCTCATTAGTCCAGAATTTGACAGGTTGCTAAATGGTAACTCAGAATGAAGAGCTGCAAACATTCTATAATTAATTACCAAAACACGCACTGCCTGAGCTCAGACTGGAGAAAGTGCTGACAGAACAGAATTCACATGCCACTGCTCCCCCTGCCTCTCCCAATTTACAGGAGAATAGGAAATCATGAACAATTGATACACTCGGTTAGCTCCTATCATGGAGAGTGAGCTCCTATGTAGCCTTAGGGGTATCTTACACAGTTTAACACTGAAAATAAAAGGTAATGTTCTTGGCAAAGAGCTAGGGGGATTAAATTTGGGAGGCTTGAAGCAGCCTTGAATTGTAGTCAATAAAAAAAGGACCAAATAGTAATTTTGTAATTTAACTGTGCTGGTTATGCCCAATGAGTCAGACACTTGTGAAATAAACCATGTAAATAGAAAAATGGCTTAACTCTTTCTGTTGTAGAAGGGGTGTCTATTCCCCTCCCATTTATGTTAAGGTGCATTCTTTAATATGATAAAATAATGTGATGTCTTAGGTTCTAGCAATCATTCACTTGAGACAGCATTCCAGTAAAGGAACTGACTTTCTATGAGTTTTTTCTTAATATGGTCTGATTTCTCCATATAGAGGATAATATCAGGAAAGCTGATAAATGAAATGTGGCAAAATGGTTATCAACACATGAATATGTGGGGGTGACAGAATATTTACAGGTCTTGAATCAAATTCTACAACCTAGAATTAAAGTCTCTCTACTCCCTTGTCCCATTCTCTTATCTAAACTTAACCAACATTATTTGTTTTTGTATATTTTCTCAAACTAAGTTCTGAGACTCTCCAAGTCTTCCCCCCCTCACTGATTCTTGCAGCTAGGCCTTTACTCACACCATTTCTCCTACCTAGAACACATTCCCAATCCCTTTCTTACTTTTAAAAGTTCATTCTTCAAAGGCCAACAAAAAGTGTCATTCTCACTATGAAATCTTTCTTGACTATCAAAGCTGAAAGTCATTCTTTCTACCTGTGCATTCCCATAACACATTATTTATATATTTTAAGGTCTTTTGATGGTAAGAGAGATTATGCTCTTCTCTATAGTATAATTATACATAAGACCTATCTAATTCCCCTCTCATGAAGTTCTAAATGCTTTGAGATTAATGATCATGTCCTACATAGCACCTAATTCTGAGTCTTTCATAAAGGAAATAGGCACTTACTAAATTTTTAGTCAATATTAGAAAAAGAAAAAAAAGAAGAAAAAAGAAAACAGAAAAAGAAAGCAAAGGGGAAAGGATCTGAAAAGAGAAGTGGTGAGAAAGAAGTAGAGGTAGGGGGAAAGGATAGGAGGGGTGATAAGGGGGGAAAAGAGAAGGAAGGGAAGGACAATTGTGGAGAAAGGGAAGAGAAGAAGAAGAGAGGCAAGGAGCAACCACCTATCAACATTTAAATTCTGAGTAAAACTCAGAATAATATTGCCCTAAAAGCTCAAAGCCTTTTCTAGGCAAATGGAGATCTTTTCTTAAGTACAACCACTCTGAAAATTCAATAAATATGTAAACAAATACATGGAAGAAACCAAATCTTGCCTAGGTCTCTTCTAGGGGCTAACTCCAGTGAAGGATGGTAAAGTTGTCTCTTCACTCTACTTGTCATTTTGACAACTTTATAGCTAAAGTAAACTGAAGAAAATTTAAGTACTCGTGTACTCAGATTTCTATAATGTAGTTAAATAGACTTTAGACTGTGCATTTAAAAATATATAAACATCAAATAATTTCCTTAGTGCTATAAACCAGAAAATGGATTATGATCAATGTTGGCATTGACAAAGTATGAATGTTCCTGGTTTTTTATAAATGCATTATCATAATTTCTTCATGGTGGTAAATTATTGAAATGATCACTTTGCTTATTAAATGAAGCTTCTGATCATATTCAAGTTTTTGAGATTCTATAAATCCTTAAATTCCTAAAAGGGATGTGAATCACCACTTTACTTTTGACTTGCCAAGTGGCATGAAGTCATGAAAACCTGAGTTCAAATGTGACCCTGGGTAACTCACATACCAATGTTTTTCTCCATTTTGTAATCTATAAAATGATTTAGATAAGGAAATGGCAAATCACTCCAGTATCTTTGTCAAGAAAACCCCAAATGGGATCACAAAAAGTCAGGCAGGTTGTTGCACAATAGCAACCAAATATAGTGTGATCTGGGAGAGAGAAAATGAAAAAAACCTAAAATATTGTTTCCTCTACTCCAAACTGGTATAATTTTAATTTCAGAAACCCTTTTATCAGAACTCTGGGCAAGTGGAATGATTAAAAATAAAGAACTAACCAGGAGGGGCATGGAGTTTATGATGGAGAGAAGCCTCCTCTTTAAAACTCCAAATCCAGATCACTTAAATCTGCCTATGGCCACTATCATTAGAATTGTGGCACACAAAATAGAATTGTGGACTCACAAAATCTTTGTGAAATGGATAATGGAAATATTAAATATTATTATCCCCATTTTTTGCATGAGAAAACTGAGACTCAGAGAGATAAGAGACCTATTTATGATTGCATACTCAAATGTTAGTAAGGCTAGATATTCAATGAAGATCTTATAAATCTAGAGATTTTTCCCTGAAAAGAGATGCAGGATAAAAATCCTCAATCAACAGAAAGCATCCATCAGACCAATAACTTATTTGGCAGTTCTCCTTGGTCCTGATTCTTGCATGAATCTTTCCTGTTTGCCTGGAATCTTGTTGACCTTGGCTTAGTTGTCATCCAACTCTGCTCAAATGACTGAGCTAACTTTCTTGGCACCGTTGGTCCCAATACTAGCTGATATAACCTGGCTTCTTACTTTGCAGGTAGTAAAGAATTATTTAATGCTTTTTCATTCACTCATTTTACTCTATTTGTTTTAATAGAGTTCACCTTCAATATAGGCCTTGTGAGGATACAGGGTCTATTTTGAAATATTATCGAGAATGGAATATATTCTATTTTGAGTATGCCTCAACATATCTTACCCATTACTATTAAGGGTCCTTCATCCATTTGGTATTAAGGAGTGCTTTGGATTCAGTTCAGTCTGGAATTGGGAGAATAGATAAGATAAATTTTTAACATCTCTTCTAGAGCAGGAATTTTAGCACTTCTTTTTAGAATACTTCCAACTTAGTTACTTCTTCCATAAAATGGTAATGATATATAGCTTTTCTTAGATAATAGAAGTTTTGTGGAGATAAACATGATGAGAGATGTCAAAGTGGCCTGTGCTTAATGCACATCTTAGAAATGAGTACTGAAACAAATATGAATTGAATTGTCACACATAGACTTTCTTTCACAAAACAGAAATGGAGCTTTGTAAACTCTAACATTAGTGGGCTTGGCTTCAAATAAGAGATGATTTTCTAGAAAGAACAAAGACTGGTTGTCTGAGGTCTTTCCTTAGAACCCTCTCTTTCTCTCTAGCTCCTAGACTAATAGCTCATTACAGAAATGACTGTTTAAAAGAAATTAAAGCTACCTAGACACACAGGCCTCTACCCAGGAAGAGCTAATTATTTATATAAATCACAATGATCCAGTCCCTGGCTACATTAACCATTTACCATCCCAATCATTTTTAAGCACATTACGTCAGTCATCTGCAGGGAGAAAATGATTCCATAGTGATTTCTCCAAGTAAGGTCAGGGAACAAGTCTTTCCCATTTTGAATTCTAACATATAATCCCAGAGGCTTCTACTCCCATAAGGGAAAAAAAGAAAAAATTCAACTCTGGCAATAAATTGCCTGAGGCTCACAAATAAGCAAACCTATAGAGTAAGAACTGTACCCAAGTAGGTACCATCTCCACAAATTATGTTAAACCATATTGTCTTGAGGGCTAGAAACTATGAATCAATTTCTCTCTCTCTCTCTCTCTCTCTCTCTCTCTCTCCCTCCCTCCCTCTCTCTCCCTCCCCCTCCCTCCCTCCCTCCCCCCCTCCCAACCTTTAGACCATTAATATCCCAAGGGTGCCAAAGCCTAAATCTCAATTGGAACTCAATTCCTAGGAAGCACAAGTCTTCATCAGAAATATCAGAAGACATGGTAGATTGACCATTGCTTAATCTCCTGGATTCATTCCCATCTGTATTGGGCAGTTCTGTTTTCCTTTATGCTGTGAGAAGGTGACATTTTAGAGGATAAACACCCATATCTAGAATGATTCTTGCATCTGAGGATCATGGGAACAAAGAGTTTGAGAGCTAAAATGAACTAAGTAGTCTAAGGAAATCAAACTTAGCCTGTCACTTGTTTCAGAGCAGATCTCAAAAGTGAAGACTGAGTTTTGGAACTTTCTCTGTGAGAATGCAGTACTTATGCTGTACTATTGTATTTACAAAAAAACTGGAAGAAAAAAATTCCCTAATGTCACAGAATATTACCCTTTAAAATAGACAAAATATCTTAGAAGCAACTTAGTGTTACCTTCTTCACTTCTTTGGGTACTGTGTAATGGGATCTATTGATAAATGAACCCCAGATTATTGTGAATACTTTTAAGACCTCTGAAAAAGCTAGAAGTCCCAGATAATGGAAAAAAATGTAAGATATTTAACCCAATTCTCTCACTGTCAATCTTTTATGATTTTAATGGCTTCAGAAAATAAAGGATACAAAGGCTGTAATTCAATTAATTATTATCACTGACAACCTAACATTCTTTGCATAAGTGTAAGAAAGTTCTTCCTAGTCATTTTTTTCTAGAACAAGGAGTTGTATATAATCATAGCATATAATCATAGTTGTAATAGATCCTCATTCTAAGAATGATAATGTAAAATAAAGGTACAAGGTGGTATCTTTTGTTGGGGAGGGGCAGTGTGATAAAGCTGGCATTGTCCTGGAACCCTATGGGGAAGGTAGTTACCCACTAAAGTCATGGTACAGTGGAAAGAACACTGTGTTTGGAGGCAGAGAACATACAGATCTTGGTTCTTTGACCCTGGGCAAGTTTATTTAATCTTGATGAGTCTCAGTTTCTTTCTTTATAAACTGAGAGGTTGAACTAGAAAACTTCCAACATCCTTTTCAGGATCCAAATCTATGACACAACATCTTGCTTGGTTTTTTTCCCTTTACACACAAGAGAATTGAAGAAATTTTTCTTGATCATTTCAATCCACAAAATCCCTACCTGACTCTGATAATCTATAGGAAAATTTATCTGTATGAAATATCTAACAATTACATACTTCTGTTGACATTTCATTTGCCTTGTGCATTTATTTTGTCACCTATGCTATAATGTTTTATTAAGGTCAAAGTTTATCTCATGTTTTATCTCAGATATCCACAAGGTTAATCTATAGTTGGCAAAAATACTTGTTGAATTATTTCATTTTTAAATAGCACTTTTACTGCATATGCATAGTATTTTCAGCTTTAGGTATTGGTAGGTAAACAACCAAAGTATTATTAGCTCCATCTTAATAATTCCTGACTATTCCTTGCTATTTGTAGAGATCCTGACATTTAAAAAGGAGAGATTTCCTTCCTAGTTTGGTCACTAAGTCATCTGAGGCATAAAACCTCTATTTCTCAGTTTTTTCAGCAGTAAAATGGGAATGTTAACAGTTATTCTAACTTTTCCATAAGATTACTGCGCATACTTTTGAGAACTCTTTGAAAAAACTAGAAGTCCCATATAATGCAAAAAAGTAGAACATTTAACCCAATTCTCTCACTTTCTATCTTTTATGATTTGAATGGGTTCAGAAAACAAAAGGATACAAAGGCTGCAAACATTTAGCTGAAAATTCAATGCCAAACTTCCAAGTGAAAAGAAAAAAGCAATCAATTTTCCCATCCACATTTTTCTATTTTTATTCAGATGGACAATATCATGAAGCCTTAATCTGCTCTAAAGTTCATATATATATGTGTATATATATATATATATATATATACACATATATATGTATAATATGTAAAGGATGGGAAGAGAAACTTGATAGTAGCAGATGCCTCTGGGACTCAAATACCTTTTCTCCTCCCTCTGGGCAGGAGTAAGCTACAAGCTGGGAGAGGAGTTAAGATGGGATGTTACAAATATAAAATCATGAGACTGATGTTCACCTTCAGCTGATGGAAACCAATTTCATGACTTTATAGCGAGGTGTCCCTTAAATATATAAAATCTTTTAAAAATATATATGCTAAATTTGAAGACCCTCTTTTAAAAATATAAATAATGTATTTGTCCTTCCTTTTATTAAGTCAAGACATCACCTATCACATCTCAATGTTAGCTCTCCTCTTCAAACTAAAAAATGAACAAAAAAGCTCATACTGGAGGTCCAACTTTTAGCAATATCTAACAGTACTTTGTGAAAATTAGGTGTATCATCATCATTATTATCAACATCACCCTCATTATCATCATCACTCTCATCATCAGCATCACAATAACAGAAATAACATCAACATGGTACTTGAATATTTATAAAATGCTTTACAAATATTAACATATTTGTTCTTTACAATTCTGGGAGGTAGATACTATTAGTGTACCCACTTAATGGATGAATTAACTGAAGCATAGGTTAAGAATCTTTCTTAGGGCTACTCACTTAGTAGGTATAAAGGCTAGATTTGAACTCAATTTTTTCCTGAATACAAGTCTAGTACTTTATCCATAATTCAGCCTACTTGCATAAAAATGTTTTTGAATTGAATATCAAACTAATAAAATGAAGTCACAACCAGATAATCTCAACTTTTAGAGAAAATTTAAATTTTAACTTGGATTTGGAATATATTATCTGATTTACTGGCAAGGTAATGTAATTTCCTAATTATGTTTCCCTTAGGTTAACAAAATTATTTTGAATTCCCAAAGTAGTCTGGTAGAAAAAGTAAAGGATTCAGCATTAAAAGATCTGACTCTTTTATTAATGCATTTTGGGCCCATTGTACAGAAGAGGAAAGTGAGATTAAGAAAGGGGATAGGTAATATACTGTCCTAAAGGGATTCAATATCTGAAATAATCATGAAATTGAGAAGCAAAGGAAGAAACATTGTTTAAAAAAGTATGAACAAATAATTGTAGTTTGACATCTGTTTCTATTTGATTTATCCTTTGTTCCTACACAATACCTCAAAATATTGTAGTTTTACTCAAAGCATGATAAAAAAAGAACACATTGTCCTATAGTACTTAATGCAGCTAGCATCCTCCTCCTTTTTGCCTCTGTGGCTGATTTCTATTTTTCTCCATTGATTTATGGAATCCACAAGCCTGCCTAGAATGCTGGTGCTTACTTGGGGTCACTGTGACTGCTTTAACTATCTCTCTATTGACAGGTCCCTTGCCCTCAAGTTTTGTGTCATCAGCAATGCCGTCACCTTGGGGTAAGCTGCACATGCAGGTCACAGTGAACTTAGTCAACAAGCCTTGTTTCTGATGCTAGACCTGGTGACCTGAAACCAGTTCCATCTTAGCAAGTCCCTCTTGATCAGGGGAGAATGCTGGAACACATAGGAAGAGAGGCTAGAGACCCCACTGCATTATACATGAAGATAATTGAGTCATAATCAGAAAGAGGGAAAAAACCAGACTCCATGCAGAAAAAAAAAGAAAACACCGTAATACTACAGAGGAGGGGCGTGGGAGGGATGTTGAGCCAAAGCTGCACTGAGAGACAATGCAATGTGAGAAGAACCACCATGATGTAGAAACATTCACAGACCTTTGCCCCTATGAATCATGTATAGAAAAAAAAAAACAGTTGAGCTTCTACAGATGCTAAATAACAAATAAAATTTCATGAATGGTAATGTTACTTGAGATCCAGAAGAATAAGGCTGACCCTACAATATGGCTCACTAACAAAATTAGGTTATTTGTCTTTTAGTAGGAATTGTTGCTTATTTATTTATTTACTTGCAAGCAGGTGCTTTAATAAGTCCAAAGGATAATGTATACTTTCATGTTATTCTGCAGCTTAGAAGAAGTTGTGCAGTGACAAGAACGCAACTACACAAACTACCCAGACAATTGGATGAGTGAAAAAAGAAAAAAATAATCACTTACTACATGCCAGTCACTATGCTAGGCACTGGTAAGACAAATTCAAGATTGCATTTTATTTGGGAAAGGCAACATATGAATGGGAGAGATGAATATGGAAAGATGTCTTGATCCAGGAAGTCATAGGAATGGTAAATGGAATAAGAGGGCAGTCATTTGTCAAACCATTTCCACAAGCAATGGTAGGGTTGATCACAATGCAAGAGATAGAGAAGTGTAGGGGAGAGTTATGTACTTTCAATTAACAATTAACAATTTAATAAAACCTTATTATGTGCCAGAGACTGGCACTGAGCACTCACTATTGGGACTTGAATGCCAGTTGATCAGGACAAGGCTGTGATGAAAGCCCATTGTTGGGTGTTGGGCTCACTTGATACATTAATTAAGATAGCTTTGGGGTAAGAGTTCCAAAGCTCCTCCAGTGCATTCTCTAAGCCCTGATGATCTATTGGAAGGGTAGAGAGCAGTAAGAATAGAAACAAATAGGAAAATCTTTTGATAAACAATAGAAAAATTACCAGCCTACAAGTCAGGAGACCTGGATTCAAGTCTTACCTTAGCTATGACTAGTTATTGTTTCTTCAACAAGTCATTCTTCATCACTCTGGACTCCTGTTTCCAAACTAAAGAAATGGAGGTGGTCTGAAGGATCTCTAAATTGTCTTCCATCTTTAACCTGTGTAGGATATGAGTGATGGCATCCTCATAATGCCCAGGAATTAAGGATACTGCTCAGACCTGATGACTAGAGAATCAATTGTAATATAGGGAAAAGAGTAATGGATATGTAGCTAGGTAATTTGGTATAGAATTCTAGTTTCAACTCTTAATAGCTACATGATCAAGAATTCATCTCTTAGATTTGATTTCTTCATTTATGAAGTAGGGCATGATAATACAAAGTACTACCAACCTTACAAAGTTCTTGTGGGGAAAGCACTATGCAAAATTGAAACAAAATATTACCTTTCCCAAAGTACTTGAGGAAAATAAATGAATTGATTTCTCTTAAATTGAAGAGTGCAGGAAACTGGAAAAGGTGACAAAACTGGGATTGGTTAACATGAAATGGGTTGTGGAAAGATAGGTACGCCAATGGAATTTTGATTAAACAATGAATTGGTTCAGTCATTTTAGAAAGCAATTTGGAATTCATCTTTACTAAAAAATTGACCTATATCCGTATTCTTTGGCATAGCAAATATATTTTAGCCATAAGTCACAAATAACAATCAAATAAGCAGCATCTTTTGTGATTATAAAGAATTCAAAGTAAAGAAGATGTCCATTGATTGAGGAATGGCTAAGCCAATTATGGTACTTAAACATAATGGAATAAGACTATGTTGTAATAAGTTGTGAATATGATGAAGACCGAGAAATATGGAAATATTTCTAAGAATTTATATAAAGTAAAATTCAGTTTTCCCTTACACATCCTGGGGTTTGGCAGGGTAGCATCCTCATGAACTGGAAAATCCATGTAAAATTTTCATAATAGAGAAAAAGTCTTATTTTTCTTTTTCTTTTATGAGTTATTATAGTACTTAACTCTAAGATTTGGGTTAAGTAGTTGATCACAAGCTATATGTGATTCAATGTTAAGTAAAAATGTATTTCTGAATTTCTAAATTTTTTTGTGCTGTCTTCTGGTCTTTGCATGTCCTCTGCAGCTTCCACAACCCCCCCCCCCAAATTCCCATTTATTTTTTTATGTCTACCCACAATATATCAAAAGTGTGATGGAAAAGTTGTGATGTGGAGGGGGAAAACTAGTCAGAATCAGGAAAAATACAACATAGATGGAAGGGGCACCACTGAAACTTTGGAAACTGAATATTTTCATCTTATAATGATGAAGTTAGGCAGAGATAAAATATTGACACAATGATTAGTATTTATTTAGAACCTACTATATACCAGGTACTATGTTAAGGACTATAAATATTATCTCATTTGAACTTCATAATAATCATGGGGTTTGGAGCCAATCTTATTACTATTTTACAGTTTAGGAAGCTGATAAGTTCAATGACTTGCCCAAGGTCATACAAGTAAACAGGTTAGTTCTCCCAATTTCTTTGAAGAGATGGGATACTATGGTTATTGAAAATCTCATCCAATGTTACTCTGTCTATGCTGACTCCCATTTTAAAAAAAATGGGGTGAAAAATCAATCAAAATTTATTTTCAAAAAAAAGAAGAAATATATCTCTAATATTTCTTTGCAAAATATCTTCTATAGATTGTTTCATTTGACTCCTGCAAAAACCCTAAGAAGTTGGCATTGAATTTTGACTGATCTGTAATTTCATTGATGAAAGGGGACTCCCTACCAGGAGATAACTTCTTTCAGTATAGATTAGCAACTTCCCTGGGATTTATAATCTAAAATTCTATGAGAGCTCTTTGAGATTGACACTTGTTTAGGGCCACCCAGTCAATATATATCAGAGGAAAAATTTGAACTCAGATATTTCTAACAGTTCAGTTATTTATCATGGTGCCCAAGTTGTCTCTAAGGTTAGTATTACTAGCCCCATAATAAAAATGAAGAAACTGAGACTTAATTATATAAAATGCCTTGCCTTTAATGACAGAGATACTTCCTTCACATATTCTACAGCTATCACAAGATGTAATTGGAATCTAAATCTCTTCTTCTTGTAAAACTATAGTTTACTTTAATTTATCAAGTTTATTAAGTTTCTAGTAAAGCCAAAGCAAGTATTGTAATAGGTTCTGGGAATACAAAGAAATAACCAAACACATATCCTGCCCTCAGGGAATTTTCATTCTGAGGTAGGGGGATGGAGGTAGATTCAATGTTTCTGGCGAGTGGATACTACACCTTAAACCAGGAATCCTATCCCAGATATTTATGAATAAACAATAACAGAAAACACTTTGAAAACACCAATAGAATAAAACTTGCATATAAGATTATTTTAGTAAAATTTGCTTCATTAGTGTAAGGAAGTTTAGAAAAGTAAGACATAGGACAACTAATTCCACAATTCAATTTCTGTATTTGGAAATTTCTATCTTTAGCTGAAAATAAAACCTTGAAACTAGAAACTGATCATTTGTCTCAATTAAAAGCACCAGGCATCTGCCCTTCCATCCTTATCTCAATTTGATCCTGAACTGTTATAATGGATCTAAAAATAATTGCTAGGATTTAGATAGCACTTCTAAGTTTGCAAAGTACTTTATAATCTCTCATCTCATATGAATCACACAATAAACTTAGGAGATGGTATTATTCTCATCCTTATTTAAGAAGAGAGAAAAACTGAGACTGAGAAGAGTTTAGATGACTTTCCCATGGTCATACATTAGCTAGTAAGTGTCTGAAGCTGGTTTTGAACTCAGATATCCTTGGTTCCAAGTGTAGTATTATACTGGATCTCACTTACTACCTAGGTAGCCATAGTCATACCATATTTCCCATGTATAAGATACACCCTTTTTGGAAAAATTTGGAGGTCTAAAAACTGGGAGTGTCTTAGACAGTGGTTGTAGATTTTTTTTTACTTGCATTTCCTGTTTTTTCACATTTGTTGTTTGCATGCATTGTTTCACATTTGTTTACTGTTGCGTTAAGTTATGTTTTGCCACGTTCTGCTCAGAAATGGCTCAGAAGACATTTCTATACAATGCCGAATTCAAGTTCAGAGTGATCCAGTTTGCAAAAGCTAATGGAAACCGTGCTGCTAAAGGTAAGTTTGGTCCTTTTCCAACTGAGAAAACAATTTGAGACTTGCTATGGGAAGAGGTAACCCTACTGAAAACGCCAAGGCAAAAGACCATGAGAGGCAAGTCAGCAGAATGGCCTGATTTAGAGAGGGAATTGAAGATACAGATTGAAGAGCAAAGGGCCATTGGAATTCCTGTGTCCACCAAGATGGTTGGCATGAGGTAAGGAGAAAAAGAAGTGATTGATTTCAAAGGAGGACACAATTGATGCTTCAGATTCATGATACAGAATGGACTAAACATGTGTGCATGCACCAGACTTGCGCAAAAGATGCTTCAAAGCAATGAGCAGAATGTCCTTGAATTTCATGATGAATAAAACTTGAATTCAATAACTTTATGTTAGGCATTTTTTCAAATTTCAGATCCCAAAATTAAGGTTCATCATATACATGGGGAAATATGGTATATCATTATTTAATATGACCTGTTGATAACATGATGAATAAAGAAAATAATATTATTAATATATTGTACCACCCAACTGCCCCTCTAGCAGTAGAAATCATATCATGCTACTTAAATTAGAGTTCTAAAATTTGTCTTTCTCATAAATTTCAGTGGTTCCCTACCTTGATGATCAAAGACTCATCTGTGTTATATTTAAGCCTTTCATCAATCTGGCTCAACCCTACCTTTCTAGCCTTATCACATATGAACATTGCTTCCCTTCACATATTCTACAGATTAGTCAATATGGTCTGGTTATTCCTCATATATGGGGCTTGTTCTATGCTCTATTTTTTTGACTGCACAGACTGATTCCCCATGCCTGGTCCACATTCCCTTACTGTATTGCCTCTTAGAATCTTTAGTTTCTTTCAAAACATTTCTGAAATGTTGGATCTTATTAGAGCCGTTGCATAATCACTCCAGCAGCAAGTACCCCAAGTATGAATTCAGTATAACTATGGGCAAGAGAGGGTGAGGCTTGGAGTCATGAAGACTCTTCTTCCCGAGTTCAAACCTGTCCTCTAACACTTACTAACTGTATAAGTCTGGTTTGCCTTAGTTTCCCCATCTGCAAAATGAGATGGAGAAAGAAATGGCAAGCCACTCCAGCATCTTTGCCAAGAAAACCACAAACGGGGATCATGAAGAATCAGTTACAACTAAACAATATCCACAGCATTCATGTAATCCACATATATGTAGCAATATACATGTGTATAGATAGCAATATACACCCATGAGTATATGTTCATGTTTATTTGTTGTGCATCCCTTAGAATATAAGTTCCTATTATTGGACACAGTACAAAATTTTTTTTCAATGATGATCAATTTCAAAAGACATTACCCTGATCAATAGAATGATCTAAAACTATTCAGAAGGACTCATGATGAAAATTGTTATCCATTTCAGGAAAAGTGATGAACTCTGAGGACAAACTGGAGTATAATTTTTCTCATATAACATAACTAATATGAAAATATGCTTTGTATAATTTCACTTATATAATGGATTTTGTTAATCTTCTCAATAGGTGGGGAGGATTAAGGACAAGTAGAGAATTTGGAACTCAAGTTTTCAAAAATGTCAAAAATAAATGAATATTTAAAACAATTTTCACTAAATAATATAAGCTCCTTGAGGACAGGAATAATTTTATTTTGCTCCCCTTTTCACATTTTTAGTTCTTAGTACAAGGCCTGGAATATAGTGATATTTAATAAATGCTTGTTAACTAATTTATTTAGTATAAAGGAAACACTGTCTTTTTTGGTGTTATTTAATATTTCTGACTAGATTAAATCTGTTTGATTCAAAAAGCAAGCATCATAAATATAATGGTAACAAAAGGCTGCTTTAAGAATCAGAGGTCACACCTGAGTCAAAGGTGTTTAACTTTCCAATTTACTCATCTGTAAAACAGGTATAATAGTACCTACAAGCTACAATGTGCACATGTAAATATTAAAGCATCATATAATCATCAGTTATTATTAAACAAACAATTTTAAAGAAAACTTTTGAATATCTAAGGAGTTTGAGGACCCTCTTCTAGACCTAGAGTAAAGAAAATGTAAGTTCAAATCTACCCTTACTGGTTGCTGTGTGAACCAGGAAAAGTCTGATGACCTAATTCTGCCTCATTTTAAAAATTGGAATGATAATAACACTTACCTCCTAGGGTTAGTGGGATGAATGAAATGAAAAATGAAATGAAGTGAAAGCAAATGATATATAATCTTTAAAGTCCTTTATAAACTTATAATACCATATACATGCTAGTTACTCATTATTATCATCATCATCATTATATTTTTCAAAGAAAAATTTGTCTTAATATTATCCTTCAAAGATGAGTTTCCATAGTTTCTAAAATAGTCAGAGTAGCAACTAATCATCAAGCTACATGAACAAGAAAAAAAGTTTATGATCAAATTGCTAATCTTTTAGAATTATATCTTTTATGCATTTCATTCATGGTGAATAGTGAAGGTGGACATAGAAAATAACAGGAACAACCATCTAATAACCTATACCCTACGAAACACACACAAACACACACACACACATACATATACATATGATTGTTTCCTCTCTTGGACCACTTCTTTGTCAATATGGAGGAACTGGCTATGAAATTAGAAGACTTGAGTTCAAATGTGACATCATATGCTTCTTCCAGTGCAACTTTGGGAAAGCAAATTAACCTCTCTGGATCTCAATTTCCTTATCTATAAAATGAGGAGACTACAATGTCATAGATGATCTTATGGAAGGTAGTGCTGAATCAAAAGGGTTAACAGTTGAATGTGAAGTCCTATAAGTCTACAAAATAAAGCAGAACAAAAAAATGCCCCGACCCTGATAGGAAGCAGCTTGTCAATGGATGAGAGAATACCAAATCTGAAGACCCAGCAACGGAATTCTTTAATTCTCACTTAAAATAGTTTGCATATTACAAGAAGGATCCCAAGCTTTATAACATGCCAGTGAGCAGCAGTTTAATTAAAAAAAGATAGTTTAAAAAAAAGACATTAAATAAAAAGTCCAACATAGCTTGTGTGTCTTCCAGCTAATTGAAGTTGCTACAAAAGCCAGGTAAAGACAAATTCAATACTGTGGAAATACCACCAGGGCTGGCATTTCAGTGTTCTCTGAAACCCTCCTTGTCTGTCTGATTAAAATTTCACTTGGCCTTTCTGTCCATAATAAAAGAAAGCTATTTGTGCCCAGAGCTGTTCAGCAGACAGCAGAGGCATGTTAAGTTTCAGGGCGTTTATTGAGTCTGTCAAGGTTTCGGTGGTGATGGAAGCTGAGAAACGCAACATCAGCCTTTCTGCTATGGAGGAGTCAATGGGGTTAATGGTGGCAGGGAGTGTGATCATCTTATGACTAAAGCAGCTATGGTAAAAAATGATGGATATAGCTCCTTTGTTTGCTTCTTTGGGCGGGGGGGGGGGGGGTGGAGAAAAAAACGACCAAGCTGTCTTCTAAGATTTTCAGTAAACGAACATTTTGTGAGCATGTGTATACATACTTGGCACAGATGACATTTGTGATTCATAATTTGATAAACCTAAGAAGAGCTGAATGGATTCTGAAACTCATTCTTTCTATCGCTTCAGGACATAGAATTTAAATATATATAATGTATGTAAGTGAGAGGCAACCTGGAATAATACTTGGATGGTCAGCCTGGGAATCAGGAAGACCTGGGATCAAATCCTGCTTCTAAAGACTAGGTTGACAATGGGGCAAGTTCCTTAACTTTGTGCTCCAGGCTGCTCTTTAAATAAAAGATAAGTGAGTAAGCAGTTAGCTGTGTAACCCTGGGCAAGTCACTAAATATTGAAGGCAATTCTTTTAAATTTAACATGAGTTGCCTATTTGTGTAGTGAAAGGCATTTCTACTAACACAATCACCATGCTGGGACATTTCATATATATATGTATGTACATATATATGGTGTTTATGCTATGTGTTTGTACCCACATCAAAGAAAAGCAAAGTAAAGTAATAGTACAATTAAGAAGTCTAAGGAAATAGAGGATTTTTTTCCCTCTTTAAAAGTTCAGTTTTTAATTAGACACTTTAGAGAAATCCATTAACCAACACCAGAACTATGTGCAAGTTTTAAAATCTATATCTGTGTTAAGATGTATATCACATCTTTACATTTGCATCTAATAAAAATACACTAAGACCTTTGGGAGACCTTGTCTGTCTTTCTGTCTGTCTACCTATCTATCTATAGATCTCTAACCATGTACTACATCATATCCTGTTTATAGTGGTATTTCTAAACACAACATGCTTTTTCTATTCATATTTATTGTAAAAGGATGTTTGTGCATGATGTGTATCTCTTATAGGATGATACAATCTGTTTACAGTTGGGTGTGGTGATCCATTTGGGAATACCTTGATTGTTTTACTACTTAGAGCCCCAAAGACTAGAAGCTACCAGATAAAATGGATAATAGTGCAAATATCAAATTGCCTCCCAATGGGGCTAAGTAAATAAACTAAATAATGAGTCCATTAGAGGGTGTGACAAGATTTTAAAATCTTGGCTTTTTGTAGTTGTTTTTGTCTTTTTTTTTTTGAATGCGGATTTTTTTTGGCTCCATAACATTCTTTATGTAAACTAATTGAGTCCTGAAAATACTAGGTTTAAACCAGCTAGTTATTTTTGCAAAATATATTCAAATAAAGAGGCAAGAAGAATTTCTTTTCATGAGAATTTTTCTTTAGAGAGCAAGAAATCTCAGTAGAAATTAGAGGAGTTAGATCACAATCCAGACCATCTCAGAAGCACTTAGAAAGACTCCCTTGTACATGGTCAAGCCCCCATCACTTGTTGCCTGCACTATTATAACAGTTTGCTAACTGGTTTTCCTAACTCTAGTCTCTCTCCTCTACAATTCAAGCTTCACATCCTTGCCAAGAAACCACACTAGGTCTCACAATATTACTCTCATGCTCATAAACCTTCAAAAGCTCCTCTCAAGCCCATGGTGTTTCATACCCTATATCAAACCTACAGTTTTAGGTTTTTTTTTTTTCCCACAGCAACATAGTTGTATGTATACATTTAGATTTGAAAGGGACCCCTAGTGATCATCTGAACCCTCCATTCTACAGATTCCTTATAGATTCTACAGATTCTAAAGAAATTGAGGAAAGGGTACTAAGAAGAAAAAAAAAACCCAGAGAACGGTAGTGGATTGCCTAAGGTAGATAGTAGCAGTTCCCATATTAACCCAGGTCCTTTTGAATCAAACCCTGCCCTCTTTTCAGTCTACACTCCCCATTATTTTCACTCTGTGCCAGCCAAGGCAGTGGGTGCACAATACTTCCATATCTTAGCACTGAACCTAAAGCAGAACAGTAGTTACCTAATCTGATAGTACATTTTACTGAAGGCAATTGTGGAGTTGATAAGTTTTGCTGCTTATGATAATATATTCTTCATAGTCAATATTGCAACTTCATCTTATCACTTTGTCAAGTCTCTGACCTAAATAAGGTCACCACTTGATTACTGACCACATAACTAATATTGGTCATATCATCTAGCAGTTATGTACTGCTTATCAGAAAGAGAACTGGATGTGAAAGAGGATAGTACTATAAACTCATTAATATAACCATGAAGATAACTAACAGTGCATTCATCCTTTGTGGCAATCTAAGTACCTAAGTACAGCAACAACAATAAATTCCGCAGATGATAGACTGTGATTGTCCATAATTTACAATTGTCTGATACTGTTCTTTTGTCTTTAGGGTTGGATGGATAAGCCAGTTTCTCATACTAATGATTTCTTTTTAGCCTATCAAACTCAAAGAAATGATTTACGGTGAGCATAGCAGTACATTTTGAACATTTCCCATGATTCTCCACTGCTACCTAAGAACATAACTAAAAATGAAAAAAATGGAAGTGAGATCAAAAGATTGGAGGGCCTGAAAAAGAACTTCAATAAATGTATTGAGTTCAGGTGATTCTTTGCTTTCATCCAGATGTCAGAATTCCCACTGGGGCATGAACTTTTTACTATCATGCTTAGGCTATCTGAACCAAAGTGAATACTTACCTCAGAAATGATCTTCTTAAAGCAAAAATCTGACTGTGTTATTCCCTTAATAAATTCAAATGGCTCCCTATTACATCTAGGATCAAATAAAAACTCTTCAGTTAGAGCTCTTCTCATAATCTGGCTTCTTCCTACCTTTCTAGTCCTCATAATATATTTTCCTTTACATACTCAACACTCCAGTAGCTTCTGATTGTTCTTCACATGTAACATTTATATTTCTTTTCTGAGCCTTTTCACTTGTCTTCTAGGTCTGCAATACTCTTCCCTCTTGGTAACCCTGACTTCCTTGATGACCCAACTCAAAATCAGACTTCTAAAAGAAACCTTTTTTGATCCCCCTAATGTTAGCTTTCCCTCTGAGACCATGTCTCATTTATACTGTTTCTAAATGTGTATACATCATGCATGTACATATAAATATATGTTTGCATATATGTTATATATGTGTATAACTGTGTGTTTGTGAGCATATAATTTGCAAGGTACTGTTCAACTTATAAAGAAAGACGCAAAACAAAGCCAAACCCTAGAGTCCTTGCCTTTAAGAAACTCATATTCTGATGGGAGAGACAATATATGCAATTATGTACATATTTAGCTACATTTTCATACATATGTAGAGAGACAGAGAAACAGAGGGAGAGAGAGAGAGAGAGAGAGAGAGAGAGAGAGAGAGAGAGAGAGAGAGAGAGAGAGAGAGAATATGAATACTGTAGTTATTTGGATATTGTATTCCCCATTAGAATATGAACTCCTTTAGAGTTCTGTCCCCATTTTCATCTTTCTTTGCAGCTAAAATGTTTCCTTACAAGTAGTTAAGGATTTAACAAATGTTCCTTAACTGAATGAATCCTTCTAATAACTTAGATCACAACCTGGTTATGATTTGGTAGGCAGTATTGAAAACTTATCACCTCAGTTCCAAAATAGTTATAAGCCAGTGTTTAGATGAGAGATCTGCTGAGTTGAATCCATTTTTAAACCTTTCCAACTTAGAGAATCTAATTAGACTATGTTGTAATGTCATTGTATTTTAAAAGCCAAGGCACTTCCATATGATAAAATATTGGAAGAGGACTTTAGTAAAGGAACTCTAAAAAATGAACCCCCTAAATGTCAGTTAAGTGCTGCTTTTCCATGGTTTCCACAGATAATCGCAGGTTACTCTACCTGTTTGGGATTCATCTATTGCATTGTGTTCAATTATGATTTGTCTTGAAGGGGTAGAATGTTTTATCTTTGTAATCAGTCACTTTATCCTCTTGCCAGTTTCCCTTTATGTGTTGTCTATTCTCATTAAAATATGAGCTCCTTAAATGTGGGAACTGTCTTGTTTGTTTTTATATATATCATCAATTTGGTAGCACAGTGCTTGGAACACAAGAAGCACTTCATAAATTGCCTTCTTTCTTTTTCCTCCTCTTCTTTCTTCCCTTCCTCCTCCTCCTCCCTCTTCCTTTTCTTCTCCCTTTGTCCCAACCATCCATCCACCCCTCTGGCAAGAGAAGTTGACTCATTGAGATCTATACTCCTGGTCACTAGAGGTATTCAAACTGAGGCTGGTTGAAACTTTGTCAATAATACTAATACTATGGAATAGGTACTTTCATTTTATAATGAGTTTATTAAGTTAGGTACTGGGCTAAATGCTTCAAATGCAAAACCATAAATGTAATAATGAAAACCTTCAAGAATTTACATTTTTTAGGTAGAGAAAAATGTACACATTAAAAAAGTATACACACAATATGTGCAACAAAAACACAATGATTAGGGCAGCGAGGTGGTGCAGTGGATAGAGCACTGGCCCTGGAATCAGGAGTACCTGAGTTCAAATCTGACCTCAGACACTTAGTAATTACCTAGCTGTGTGGCCTTGGGCAAGCCACTTAACCCTATTGCCTTGCAAAAAACCCTAAAAAAACAAAACAAAACCCACAATGATTTATTAGGGACATAGGATGGGGAACTAGCCATAAGAAAAGGTCATATGTAGGAGGTGAAACATTGAAGGAAACTGAGATTTGAAGGGATTTAGGAAGCAGAAGTGGCAGAGTTGAATGTAGTACATAAGAGAATATATTGCATGCATAATGGATGAACTGCAAAAACAGAGATGTAAACTGGGAATAGTAAGAAAGTCACTTTGACTGTACCATAGAATTTAGTTGGGAAGTAAGATCAGAAATGTAAGTTGAAGCCAGGGTCTCTGATGCAGCACATTAAAGTAGAAAGAGTCTTGGGTAAGGATTTAAGACCTGGGTTTATATTTTGGCTCTGCCAGAAAGTTGAATGACATAATCTTAGATGTCCTATTTAGTTCCATTCTATGGAACTATATAATTTCTGAAAATGAAATGAGAGTTCAGAAGAAACATAATGAGTAGAGAAGTTTTGCTTTTGAACCATCTACTTTAGGGTATGAAAGATAGTAGAGCAAAAAAAAAAAAAACAAAACCCCAAAACTGTCTTCAGTAAGCTGCCAAGACAAATACATTTTCTAGAGGTAAAGGATGGTAAATATGAAGTCTTATTTTTTAGTCAGGAAGAAAGGCAATTATTCCAGATTTAAATCTATGGCCCTATGAGCCTATTGTGGTACATATACAGCTGCAAAGGGAGAAAAAAAGACAAAGAAGTAAATAATTTGGAACTGCAGCCAATGCTGCAAATGCCCCAACCTCAGAGACCCCAGGACATTTACACCAAGCAAGAGACACACAATTAAGCAACATCTCAAGCTAATACCCAAAAGGCTCTACATTTCATTCCAGTCAACTACTGCTGGGTTTTGGCACTATTTTCATTGTAAATATGAGTAATGTGGGCCCTTTAGTCACGATTAAGTAGTAATCTGGGGAAATCATCCACTTCCAATAATCTTATTCTCTAATTTAGGGCATTCTGAAACCACATAATGAATAATACTGTTGCCAGCTCTCCCATAATGACATATGACATATGTCTGCAATTGTTCTTTTCAAGACAAATCCAACTGTGTTGTTCCCCTCAGAAACTCCTGCTTATTTATTAAGTTGAGTTCACCGCTAAAAAGTATATTCATCTCTTTGGGAGATGAATTCATGACAGAAATCACTGGCTTTGAAAGGAAGGAGAAGCCTTTGTCCCATATAAGCTGCATTGTATTCTGTCTGTAAGCAGGTGATTAAGATGCTATGGAAATTCTAAAGCACATGACCTGACTTATTCTAAAGTGCATTCAATAATTACCTACAGGGTTCAAAATATTCATACAGACATTTCTCAAGAAAGGAAAAACAACTTTTTCACTCCACAACACCCAACCTTTGCATTATATTTATTTCTTAGAAGCAATGCATTTAATATGTCTTGTGGTTTATCCTTGCTATCTCAGGTGCAGATGGTGTTACATCATTCATAGCTAAGGTTAATTATAAAATTTCCAAAGATTTGACTCAGTTTCTCCTTATTATATTTTAACCAAATAGTAGGAATGAAACTTCAAAATCATCCAAAGAATTTGTATCATTTTCATGACCTATTTCCTTCTTGATGGAACAGCATAATAATAACAACAAAACATAATTTTTATTTCAATTGATTATATGAGGTAGATGCTATCACTATCATTATTATAATTATTATTCTCTAATTTAGGGCTTTGTGAAAGCATTCAAACAATATAACCCTTCCAAAAAGTATAGGCTAATCTCATTTCCATCTTTCTTGTGTCCTCTAGCACCTTGCCCCATTCATCATCTTCTATTCTCATTATCAGTCTTCCCCCCCTCCTTCCTACAGAATGTGTGTGAGAGAGAAAAAGAGGCAGAGAGACAGAGACAGAATGAGACAGAGAAATAGAGGGAGATAGAGATAGATAGATAGAGACAGACACACACAGACAGATGGACACAGAAACATCTTTTCTTAATACTCTCTCAAGGGAACATTTTCCCTCCTTTCAGTTCTAGATTTGAATCTTTAGTTAGTTTAGTTGGTCTACGAGATTTTTTGTTTTTTATTTTTTAGGTTTTTGCAAGGCAAATGGAGTTAAGTGGCTTGCCGAAGACCACACAGCTAGGTAATTATTAAGTGTCTGAGACGGGATTTGAACCCAGGTACTCCTGACTCCAAGGCTGGTGCTTTATCCACTACGCCACCTAGCTGCCCCTGGTCTACAAGTTTTAACTTCAGCCTCACACCATAGATTAGCTTGATAACTCATTGTAGTGTCTTTCTAATCCATCCTTAATGCCACAATCCTCTTTACATATAGATACATTGACATTACTCCTTTGATAAGAAATTTTCTATGCCCCTGCTCACATCTATCAGATTAAGTTTAAACTCCTTTTTTTCCTGGCATTCAAAGCCCTGTACAATCTAGTCCATCTACCTTTTCAACTTTATTTCATTGTACTTCCCACTTGGGCATTCTCAGCTCCCCAACTCTACTCTTCTCCATTCTAGAAATTCCTTCTCTCACCCTATCTCTGCTGATGTTCTCCTTATTTTTTGTTGTAGTAGTTCTGCATTTGAGATGCCATCACCTCCATGATTTTTCCTCTGGTCACCCAATTTAAAAAGTGAATTCCTCTTCATAAATGTTTCAAGCCACTTTTTTTGGATGTGGTCTATGTATTTCATCATTTAAGAAATGGTAGTCTATTTTTCCCCAGTTGAACTCTAAGTTCTTTTAATTTAATTTTATTTTTTGAATGATATCACTCAGTTGTTACTTTATGCTTATAGAATTAAATGAAATGGAAGTTAAATGAGGTCAGGGTCCTTCCAATTCTTTATTATATAAACCTTGAATCATGATAGAATACAGGCACTAGAATTTCTTTTTAAACTACTAGAGTAGCTAGGGTGTGAGGTGACTATTTATTACAATAGCAGGTTACTCCAAAATCCTAATTTTCTTTTTAAAAAGTACCATTGTTTCCTTTAACTCGCAGTTTGTATTTTTTCATTGAAAGGATAAAGTATACTTTTTCTTTTTTTTCTTTAATAATAAATTGCAGTTTAAAGATTTAGGGATACTGAAATTAGCCCTTGGGTCAATAGTTCCTATAAAAAGGCACAGGCATTCCTATGAACTCCTTTTGACTCTGTGAATACCACATAGCTGCCATTATCACTTGCAATTCCCTATTTGTATCTATCTTTTTTTAAATACTAAATTTTAAAACAAGTTTAAATTGTAAGTTAAGAAAAGATGTAGAAGGAATCAGTGCGGAATGGAGATGGGAACTTATAGAAAAATTAATTATAATCAAAGGGTATAGATCCATATCTTCTAGCAGAAAAAGTTTTGACAAATGGAAAGATTTGCAAACTTACTTGTGAAAAAAATTTATCATTCAAGTATAGACATTTTTACCTCTAAATTGTTTTAAAGTTCATTTTCACTTTTTCATATCTAGAATCTCTATAAGTTGGAATAGCATTTCAGCATCTGTGAGTACTTATTCGTTGATGAAAATCTAAGTCCTTATTCAATAACATAATAAAAGAAAATGGTGGGAATGGGATAAAAAAGGATATATTATAACATATAAATTAAGTACATTTTAAGGGATCTGTAAGAAGCTGGGGTATGCTGGTATGTCTGAGGGGAGGGGGATGCTTTCCTAGGGGATCTCACAATGTAGAGTAGAAAATAGAGTTCACAGTAACTCACTGATTCAACTTCTCTTTTCTTTTACTGTTTCCTTCTTCCTTCCCTAACCTTTCTCTTTTTTTTCCTAGCAACTCAACAGTAAGCCTCATGAAAGGAAGGACTAACCCTAAGAGCATGTGATTTATTTTTCTCAGTCTCATTTCTGTTTTAATAATTATCATATTGACTCTGAATTTATTACACTACAAGAATGACTTTGTGTGGAATCTCATGAATTTAAACATTAATGTAAGATAAATTAGTTTTAAATTGAATTCCTAGAGTGCAATTGAATGTATTTCCGTCTGATGAATAAGGAATTTTCCAAATAAAATCTAAATCTCTGATGTTCCATTTCTGAGTGGGTTGAAGAAATATGTGGGGATATTTGATAAGGTTAAAATACAATTACACTGCAATAGATTACCTGCTCTGTAAACTAACTTTTTTATTTTTGGGAAAAGCATATTTTTTTTTTGCAAAGTTTGATAGATGAAAGTTGAGGTCTCTCTCTCTGAGTTAAATAATCAAGTAGAAGCCAATTTGTTCCCAATTTGTTCTAAGAAGTCAGACTTGTGTTAGAGGTGAGCCTGTTTCCACGGGGTTTTTCATTCATTAATCTCCTTGTTCCATAATAAAATTAAACAAATGTCTAACTGCTTTTTTTTGGTCATTTTTTGATTTTCATTCACCTTATCATGGCATGGTGGGGGTGGGGGCTTGGAGAGTGCTAAAGCTCTATCATAGATCAGGCCAAGGAGCAACTGGTCAAAAATGAAGAAAATAAATCCATTAAAGATGAAGAAATGGGAAAACTTGTGTAGCGTCTTATCAGTCAGCTGACATATTGCTAAATCATAAATGCCTGTGGACTGTCACACGGGAGCTTTCTACAGCTGCCCAAGGCAGCAATTTGATATCATGTCATGGACTTTTGTCAAGGATGCTTCCTCACAGGTACCTGGGAAGGGGCCAAAGGGGGACAGCAAAGAAAGATCCCAAAGGTGCAGGGTGGAAGGGAAGCTGTCTTGGGAGGAGGGTCATAATCAGGTTGAAAGGTCTTTGGGATTGATCAGCTCCCAGGATGTCTGAATCCTGGGGCTTGGAGGGGATATTGCTGAGACACCAATCAAGTAGTTGATGTAAGCTCCTCAAGGGCAGGAACTGTTTTATTTTTGCCTTTGAAACTCTAGTACCTAGAATAGTATCTCATTCTGAGTAAGGATCTATGACAAGCACTGAGGAATGAATTAATTTATTTATTGTTAAATGAAAAAGAACTAATTTACAGTTTTAGTTTTATGATCTCATGATCCTGAATAGAAATGTATAAAATAGGTACAAGGTAATTTGATGAAGATGGCAAGGAATATATAGGAAGTGCCCACAAGGGAGATTGATTACATTCAATGGTAGGATAGAAGATACAAAACAAAGGATGATTTTATGGAGGCAACAACATTAATTACAGGGGGAGTAATTCAAGAAGACAGAGGAGATCTTCTGAGAACAAAGAAGATTTGGATTCTTTATTAAATATATAGGAAATAACATATTGAACTCAAATATATTTTTGAATGTGGAAGGAGAGAAGAAGAGGGAAATTAAAGAAGAGCTCTCAAATTTCTCAACAAAGGATAGACTATTGTAAATGATAGATGTGGGGGTAAAATTGGAAAAGAGGGCCCAAGGAAGCTTCCCTTTTATTTGTCATGTTATACTTTAGATGGAAGGAGAAAGAGGTAAGAGGGGGAAAAGAATAAGATAGGAAGTAGGAATAAAAACTTCCTAGTGAACCTTCATACTTATCTCTGACAAGGAAGATCTATTAAACCCCAGAAGGCGACATGATGCAATGGGGAAAGCAAAAGATTCTCTGGTCTTGACTCTGCTAATTATGGCATCTTTATCCTTAAGCAAATTATTGACCCTTTTATAATGAAAGAATTATTATAAAGATCAAATGAGGGGTAGCTAGGTGGCACTGGCCTTGGAGTCAGGAGTACCTGAGTTCAAATCCAAACTCAGAAGCTTAATAATTGCCTAGTTGTTTGACCTTGGGTAAGTCACTTAACCCCATTGCCTTAAATAAATAAAATTAGAAAAAAGATCAGATGAGATTACCAATATAAAAATACTTTATAAAGTGATATGTAAAAGCAGGGAATTAGAAGACACCAAAAAGGATGAGACCATTTTTGTTTTGTCAGTTTTAAATGCTCTTAGGTCAAGACTGTTAGCTATGGGAAAGAACTTCATTCTTCCCTTTTTTTTAAAAAAGAAGTTCTTACTTTTATTTCAGAGATTTCTTGATAGAGGAAAAGTTAGAGATATCCAAAAACTGCATCTCCCCTTAACTCATAGAATTCTTTTTACTCTAAGAGAGTATTAATCAATGATAAAACTCTGAGGCATGGGTGAAAAATTAAAATGCAGCAAAGGTAATGTCCAGATTCTATGTCTTCCTATTTTTTCTTTTCTTTTTTTTTTGGCACAACAGAAAGAGCAATGGCCCTAGAATCAGAGGAAGAGAGATCAAGTTCCACTTCTGTGAAATATAGAACAATCTTCTGGGACTTCACTTTCCTTATTTATAGAATGTAGGGGTTAAACTAAAATACCCCGTAAGATCCTTTCCAGTTCTAACTCTTAAAAATCAATAATTTTTGCATTCAGATCCCCACTCTGTTACTATCTACATGACCTTAGAAAAGTAATTTTTCCTCTTTGGTTCCCAGTAGTTTATCTGTAAAATGGGAGAATGGACTAAATGATCTTTTTAAATTCCAAAATCTATGGCCTTATTAGGAGTCCCTTTAACACCCTAATCAATCAGTTTCCTAATCTCTATTTTATTTTTAAAGATTTTATCACTCCAATTTATCACAAGGTGGTTCTGAAAGCCATGTCCACAGTATCAAAGGCCTGGTGAAGGGCTATCACCTGGAGAACCAGCCCAACTAAATACAGGTAAGTTTATCATCAAAGGATTGCTTTCGGCTGATACAATTTTGCCTCCTCCTCCTTACTCCAATCAGCTACTCATGAAAATCAATAGGTATGAAAGAGGATTTGGTTGGCATTGGAAGGAGGAACTACACCACTCAAATCACAGATGCCTGAAATGGTGAAGTAGATAGATCAGGGGTGTGTTATTACTACTATTATTAATCTTTAAGATCGAAGAGGATCATACCAACCATAGGATAGGATAGCTAGATGTCAGCAGGTCACATGACAAATGTTTCTCAAGTTACCTGCATAGTTAAGAGAGTACCTGGATTATGATATTTTACAGTTGCAGTTCATTGAATAGCTAGAAGCAAAGAACAATAATGTATGGAGTAATGCCATCCTAGAAAAAGAGTTCTTATAACATGCCTTAAGGGTCTGTTCTTGGCATTGCATAATTCAGTATTTTTGTGAAAGCATAGATGGTTCATTTATCATATTTTTAGATGATATGAACCTGGGATAGATAGTTTATGTGGCTGTCTGAAGACATCAGTAGTCTGGAACAATTAACATAATTCAAGAAGATAAGAAAAATATAAATTTTTACATGGATTAAAAAAAATATACCCAAGACTAGGAGGTTATAGTTATTTTAAAACAGTGGTTTATGGGGGGAAAAGATCCAGAGATTTTCATGGATTATGATATCCATATGAGTTTTTGGAAGCCCCCAAAACAATGATCTTAGGGTTTTTTTTTTAATAAATTAAAAGAAAAGTGTTATCCAGGTTAGTGTACTAATCTCTCTCCTAGTCAAGCAACATCTGGATTAAGGAGCTGATTTCTGAGAGTCAAATTTTTAGGGAGGACAACAACAAGCTAGATTACTTCCAGAAAAGAGTAAATGAAATCTTTAAGGGATTGGATACTATCTTAGCTGAATAAATGAGAGGAAGAGAAAATTCATTTACTTAGCATACCATAGTGAAAAGTGTGCAAGTCTCAGAGTTAGAAAAACCTGGGGTCCAATCCTTTGGACATTCATTATTTGTGTATCCATGGGTCTTACCCAGATTACCTATTAACTGAGAAAACCATGAATTTTGAGCTTGGAGAGACTTCAGAAGACAATTCAATACCTATATTAGAAAGAGGAAGAACCTGAGACTCAGACGATACCAACAACACAGGTCCTGTTTCTGCAGAATCTGTGCTCATTACATAATGCCGCCTTTAACAATGCCTTAGAAGTATTGAGAGGACCAAAAAAGAGAATGTCTATGTAATTCTTAAAATAAAACCCCTGTTGTCTGTCTGCCTGTCTGTTTCTCTCTCTCTCTCTTCTGTCTTTCTGTCTCTCCTTTTCCCCTTTCTTACATACCTTACCTTCCCATATTAGAATATAAGCCCCTTGAGGTCAGCGATTTTCTTTCTTATATTTTTATTTCTAGCCCTTAGCACTGTGCTTGGCACATATAAGTGTTTAATCCTTGTTTGCTGATTGACTAAATCACTTTGCAAACTTTAAAACACTATAAAAATGTTAGTTCTACATTATTATTATTATCATGATGATGATGATGATTATGATAATGATGCAGTACACTCTTTGGAAAATAGCATCATCATTTCTAGGGATAAAATCCAGACATATTTATGTTTATTTTATTTCTTCAATGCATTTTAATCCTTTCCCATTCCCAACCCTTCTCCTCCCATCTCCATGCCTAGGATATATTTTAAATTATATTTACTCCTAAACTATTTCCCTCACTATGTGTAAAAGGAAATGACAGCCACTGATAGGCAAACCATGTTCTCAAACAAAAGAGATATTTGAGTTAGGTGTGCCAAAAGCCAAGACAGTTAAGGCAGTCAAAACTGCATTAATCTAAGTATCTGCTTTCACTTCAAAATCTTTTGGAAAAGTGTATAGGTTCAGGCCAGTAGTTATCCCTTACTCATCAGTATTACTAGTAAGTGTCAAAGCTTTCCTGCCCAGTACCCAGTTTCAATGTCTAGCCACTGTGGGGTTGGAATCTGGTTCAGTGATGTGAAAATGTTGTGTGAATGGAAAGTAAAGTCCTTCTGCAATCAGTAATACCAAAGAAGTTTGACTTTAAGTTAAATAATTTCACACTTACCACAGAAGTCTAAAGGGAAACCATGTTGAAACAAAAAAAAAAGTCCCTGCCTTCAATGAACTTAAGTTATCCTTAGGTTTCTCAATAAACAGCAAGATTATTCCAAAAAGAATCCATTTGCTTTAGGGTTTCTTTTTTGTTTGTTTTGCTTTGTTTTTTATAGTCATATTTTGTGTTAATAAATCTAGATTTTTCAGCAACATATTTATGAAGTCACTGGTGGTATCTGGTGAATAGGATTATTACTCTCATTTGTTTATGAAAATATCTTCATGTATTTAAAGGATGGAGCTATTAAAGAAATACACTTTTTTGTCCTTGTGACTCGCAGTTAGGAACTAGCAATGTGGGAGAAGTTTAGAAATAGAGAAGAGTCTGACACACACACACACGCACACACACACACCTCAACCCTTCAGAATCTGATGAATACTTTATAAAAATGATCTCTTCTGTATCTCCTTCCTTAATTTTAATTCCTCATACTGAAAATAACTAATCTGGAATCATGTTTATCAAAAATATGTATGTACAGTGCTAACTTGACTGTTTGCCACTGAAGGGAAGGGGGAGGGAAGGGAAGGTAGGAGGAAATTTTGTAACTTAAAAATATGCATGTCCATATGTATGAAAATAAATAAATAAAAACAAAAAAGAAGAGGGTAAGGAGAAGGAAAGATGATGGTGGTTATCATAGAGAGTATCTTTACCTTAAAGGAATGAATGAAGAGAGTATGGGATGCTTCTAGGTGGTTGTGGGAATGCTCTGTTGAGGCACACTTAAATGAATTTTGAAGATGGAGGGACTTGTGAAATGCTGTGGTTAGTCTGGATTCTAAAAACAGACAGCTAGTATATTGCAAAGAGCCCAAGCCCTCCATTCAACATGGAATCTTTCAGGTCAACAAATGCAGTGATTCTGAATTTTCAGGGAAAGCCTTCAAAAATGACCACAAGGAGAAGGGATCAGAAAAGTCCAATTTCAGTGAACAGAGGCATTTATGTAGCATATTAAAAGTTTATGACATATTTTGCATCTATTAAGTCATTTGATCCTCAAAGAAACTAGAAGAGATTGATGCTCTTGTCACCCCATTTTACAGATGAGGAAATGGAAGTAGACAGTTGAAGGAACTTATCTAGTATCATACAGCTAGTAGGTATGTGGTGAGGAATTGGAACTGCTTTGGATCAACAAAACACCTTCTCTCTCTCTCTCTCTCTCTCTCTCTCTCTCTCTCTCTCTCTCTCTCTCTCTCTCTCTCTCCCTCCCTCCCTCTTTAAAATGCTTAATCTAAAGTTTCATGGTGAGGGGTCTCATTTGACTCCCTACAATGGAAATAAAAATAGTTGTTGACAGGTTTCCAGAGACAACTAGGAAAAAATATTTGCTTCTTTGTGAAATGTATTTCCCTGGAGCTTTGAATTTTTTAAAGTAGAAAGGATAAAGTAGTTGATGCTCCAAAGAGATCTAAAATGCTTCTCTGATTTCCCCTAAGTTACAGGTTGGGAAACTGACCCAAAGGATGCTTGAGGAATCAATGAGTTGGTGGTGGGGAGAAATCCAGAATGTGGGTCTCCAGACCTGAGTCAAGGGCGCTGCCCTTCATAACATCATTCCTTTCATGTAATTCCTTCTTATTATTCTCTCCCATTTTGCGGATCTATTCCTTAGGACCAAAAAGACATCTTTGCCACACATCCACCTACTCATTTGTCAGTTTTTGCTTAAACTCAATAAGCAATACACCTTATCAACGCAGGAGCTCCCTCAAGTGGTACAATCATGCAACTGCAGGCTGTAGACTAGGGCAAACAAAAAATGACTTTCTGGTTTGCTTTCTGACAATTTTTTTCGTCAGAAATAATAATAAAACTACAGCACAGTGTCAGAATTGCCTGTATAGCTATACCTCCACTAACAGCACGAATGTATTTTACCCAATGTATCATGTAGAGAATGGTTATAAGAGTTTGGGGAGCTCTTGGGGTATACATATATATGTATATGTGTACATATGTGTATATATATACATAAATATCTAAATACACACATCTATGTATATATATATACATAAATATGTATATATATATATTGAGAGAGAGAGAGAAAGATATGTGTGTGTGTGTGTGTGTGTGTGTGTGTGTGTGTGTGTTGTGCGTATAGATATATATACACACCAAGGGATTATGACTGACATCAGAGAATGGGGTAATTGCATGAATATATTAAATAAATAATCATATGTTGAAGGACCAAGAAATGTATGGATTTTAAAGTCTTGGATGAAAAGAAGGGACTAAGGGGGAGCTAGGACTAATCTCTATACTGAGGGAGGGAAAAAAATCTAGGGAGAGGCAGAATACTGAAACTCAGGGCAAACTCAAGAAATAATTATCTAAATTCCTGTCTCTGAGAAGTGAGAGGTCAAAATTAAAAATAAAGAAAAAGAAAAAAAGCAGGATTCTAATTTTAATTCTATAAATCTTTGAAAAAATCTCATTAATTGCCTTGCTCTTGTGACTTGAAAAATTTTCAGCTCACCTATTTACCTTCTTTGTTAAAATGTCAAAAAAAAATAATGGGACATCTAGTTTGGAAAAACTGAATTTGAATTCTGGCTCCAGCCCTTTATAGCTGTGTGACCCCTGGGGAGGTTCTTTCATTTCTCTGTATCTTGATTTCTTGAGCTATCAAATGGAGATGACAATCTTTGCCGCATTTGCCTCAGTTTCAAGAAATAGCTAGCATTTGTCACTTTAAGATTTGTGAGGAGCTCTATATATTTCATTTCATCCTCAAAACAACTTTTTTGAGGTAGGTCACATTATTATTCACATTTTCAAAATGGGGAAACTGAGGCTGAGAAAAGTTATAACCAGGGCCATACAGCTGCTAAGTCAAAGCAGAATTTGCACTCAGGTCTTCCTGACTCCAAGGCCCACACTCTATTCACTATACTGTCTAGTTGCCTTTAACAATCCACAAAAGCCATCCAAGAATAATGATTGTGTTGCCTAACACCTTAATTCTCTACCTCATTGTGATTTGGAGTTAACCCTTGAACCTTCAAGACTATTGTCAAAGCTTTGGCAGGTCCCACTGAATTGCAAATTTAGTTCAATTAACCAAATATTTGTTAGGTTCCTATTATGTGCATTATGAACTTGGACTGTAGCATAGGATGGCACAAATATGAAAGAAATTTTGGCCTAGAAAGTATCAAAGAACAAAGATTACCTCTTTTAAGACCCTCAGTATTGGAGATATAGGAACCTACTATCTCCTGAAACTGTGACATCTATTTTGGGGCAGCTCTGGCTATTAGAAAAAATTTTCCCAACATTTAGCATGGATTTATTTCTTTGGAAATTTCTTCCATTATTTCTAATTCTGCTCCTTGGAAACCAATCACACCAAATCTAATATCTCTTCCATATGGCATTTCAAGTGCTTGAGGATAGCTATGAACAATACTCTTTCCTGAGTTATCTTTTTCCCAGTCTATGAATTTCAAGTTTTTTCCAATAGATCCTCATATGTATGGACTTGCAGCCTTTCACTGTCTTGGTTGTTCTCCTTTTGATATTCTCCAAGGTACAATAATATAATAACTGATCACCTTTATTAAGGGTTCACCATTTGCCAGGCACTGTGATCCTAACAACATTTCTGGGAGATAGGTGTTATTATTCTCATTTTACAGTTGAGGAAACTGAATCCGGTAGTGGTTAAATGACTTGCCCAAAGTCACACTGTGATTGGATTTCTTTCTGAATTCAGTTCCAGTGCTCTATCCATTGTGGCACTCAATTTATCAATGTTCATCCTAGTATTATGAACTGAATACAGTACTGTAGGTGTCGTCTAACCAGGTCAGAGTACATCTGTATAATTATCTCCGTATTCCTGGAAATTTGACTGTAAGTAATAATTGTTTTTCATCTTTCACTTTTGAAGAGGAACCCTTAATATCATGGGTGATGAGTAAGTGGATTTGAGTGAGGCAGAGGTTTCTCTTTTGCTTTTTCAGTCACTAAAGTTCAACGAAAGCAGAAAATTCAAGATGACTGGTGATAACAGTGGGTGACTGGCATCTGACATCTGACCAAGCTCTAAGCTCTCCAAAGCACTTACTTCCATTGATTTTATGGCCATTGCAACAAATTGTTCTCAGCCACCCAGTCTTTAAGAGGATATCTTCACAGGCTTGGGGTGGACATCTCCTTGACCCATGGGTTTGAGACCTCTCAGTTACCCTCAACATGGTTTAGCCTGTCTGTTGAGATGATTTTCCTGTGGTGTGGCCACTGTGCATTCTATAGCTTCTTGGAACTACAGGAGAGAATAATAAAATAAAATGAAGTGGAGAACAATTAGGTAAATTATAGATCTGATTTCCACTAGGACAATTGATAGGGTTAATCTATTCCTAATTTCCACTATTGAGTAATAGGCAGGACAATTAACAGATCTAAGTCTTCTTTACCCATTCTGAGTGATAAAATGATAGTTTTAAAAGTTGCTCTGTGATTTGGGGAAATATAAGTTGACCACCTTCTATGTGGTGTAAGTTCATCTCATCAAAAATGCAGACTAAAAACCTGAATCATGTAGAATGGAAAATAAAGGGTAAGACTTTCTGTGATATCTCCCTACCTTCCTCAAGACCCAGTTTAGAAGAAAAATGGACAGAAACACCTCAAAGGATTGCTAGTACACAACCATGTATCCCTTGGAGTCATTCAGTCTGATTTCCTGGAGTGGATTACTGCAGAGGCAGGGAACAACAGAGATGTGAATTGGGGTCCCTTAATTCATATTTTCTACTCTTACATTATATCACATGGTTGTTTAAATTCTCAAGCTAATTCTGCAAAGTATTGAATGAATGCAAAGTATTCCCCACCTTTATATCTTTTTCACTCTATAATTATTCATAAATATATATCACAAAATTTAGAGGTAATGGGAAATATGCATGCTTATACATATATATATATACATATTAATATCATACCTATATCCTCATACATCCATGTCCATACATATATGTGTATGAAGATAGTTGTACATGTAAACTTTCATTTGGCAGTTTTTGGACACCATGATCTGTAGCATCCTAAATATGGTTATTGGAACACAGTGCATATATTTATGTCAAAGAAATTACTTATTAAGGGACAGAGTATACAGACCATTGATCCACAGGATGGACACTTCTACTACCAATTCAGATGAATAAAACAGCTATAACTTATATTCTTAAAGAACTGTCTAGGGGCAATGAGAGTGGCTTATGATGTCACAAGGTTGGTATGTACAGATGCAAGATTTAAGGCCAGGTTTTCCTGACCCCCGAAGTCTGTCCTTTTTCCACTAGGCCAAGCTACCTTTCTGGAAATGACTTGAATATTAAAGAGCATCTAGTGTTTCCCTAGATGCAAATGTAAATGCATACAAAATGTAAATTCATGCATAATATTAAAAAATTGGGACACAATAAGAAGTTTATAGAGTGCACTGACACCTAGTTTAAACATGGTGCCTGTGCTGTAGCCCCACTAGTAAATTTACAGGCTTATTTGGAAGGGAAAATAATCCCTTCAGGATCTATTTCAAAACCAAACAGGGAAACACTAGATGCCACTTAATATTCATGGACATTTGCACTACTCCGAAGGATAAACATTCCACCCGATTTATCCCATGAGGCCTTTGTAGTCTGGCTCATCACATTTTTCTTTCATGAAGTTGCCATCACGGAACTTTCACCCATAGGTCACATCTGTCAGTCACTGATGAAACAAAACTTTAGGAGACATACTTGACAGTGTTTATTCCAGGTTATTTGTAGAAATGTGGATCAATGGGGCCCCAATAACAATTATGAGATGCACTAGAAGGTAAATGTCTAGGGATGAGGGGTGATTACAGTTCAACAGCATTTTTAGTAAACCTTAATATGTGTCAGACCATAAGGATACAAAAAAAAAAATGAAATGATTCCTCTCCTCAAGAAGCTTACCTTTCACTGAACTTATGACCTATGTATCCCCAAATGACACCGAATGCCTCTAGCTCTGTGTGGATTAAACTAAACATTATGGAAGAAAATAACAACCCATTAAGTTGCTTTAAGTTTTATTAAACATTTAATTCACAACAACTTTTCAAATCTGGTCGTGAAAGTATTATTCTCATTTCATATAGGTACAGTGAAGTGAGGTGAAATATTTGTGGTGACATAGCTAGTAGATGTGAGATTTACTCCTCACTTCCAAGTCCAACCTCCCAATTTCAAGTTCCAGGTTCTGTCCAACTGTACCTTAGCTGCTCAATTTGTAGAAGGGACAGTTTAGCACCTTTTTTATTTCTTTCATCATGTATCTTTTAAAAAATTGATGTCAGATTCTCTAATAACTTAGAGATAAAAATACAACGTTTTACTGCTATCTGGGCTCTTACCTCCCAAATAGAACTGCACAATGAAGAACCCTAAATTGACAGGACAGAAGATGGGGGGTAGGGGGAAGAATACAGCAATGATGGACTAAAATCCAAATATACTTGGTTGTAGACAAAACCACTGAGGGCAAGAAAAATAGCTACCAGATAATCATTCATTCATTCAGCAAATATTTATTAAGCTCCTACTGTGTAGAATGCATTTTGCTAGATTTCAAGGGAAATACAAAAATGATTCTTAGTAAGCCTTCAAGTCCCAGATAAAACCTTACCTTCTACAAGGTTTTCCTGATCCTCCTTAATGCTAGTGCATTCCCTCAGCTGATTAGCTCCAATTTATCCTGTACCTATCTTGTTTGTAAATAGTTCTTTGCTTGCTGTTTACCCCGTTAAAATCCTTTGGAACAAGGACTGTCTTTTTTGTCTTTCTTTGTATCTTCCCTCCCCCCCCATCCCCCCACCCCGCCCCGTCAGGTGCTCAGCTCAGGAGCTGGCATGTAAAAGGCAATTTAATAAATACTTCTTGTTGACTTCAATTACTAATCATAAAAGTCAGAGGTTTAAAGACCAAAGGAACCTTAGAGGTCATCTATACTCAACACCTTTGTTTTATAGATGAGGAAACTGAGTCCCCAAAATTCTAACTCATAGAGACCACCTGATAGTGGTTTTTAGATAGAAAAGAGGAAAGAATCAGCCATCCCTTGCCTGGAAAATATATTCTTTAATAAAAGAGAATTTAACAAAAAGGCTTCAAGGGAAACCAAGTTCTATTTGGGAGAAAACCAGGAGAAGCACTAGATGTCTAGTTACATAAAGCTCATTCAGTGACAGGCTTGTCTACTCATACTCATAGTGTTTATTCATCTGGACAAAGGTATTTCTCTCCAATTCTGCACTTTCTAGAAAGGCAGTGGTGTGATGAATTACACCTGGGGTGGCATCACTCTTCCTATAAGATCAGAATGAAATTCTTGGCAGCCAAAGTGCTTCTTAAAAGCCACTGCTTTCCATGATTGCCCTCATCTCTACAAATGATTCTGACTCTAAGAAGGACCAATTCCAAGGCAAAGCAAAATTCTCTGCTGCTCTACACAAAGTCTTCTGCAGACCTCAGCAATGGATGTTTGAATTCTGACACTTTCTCAAAATAACACCTATGGGATAGCATTTATGAAGATGAGCATGTGCCAGATAGTTTTAAGGTATTTATTTTCTCAGGGTCTCAGTTTTCTCTTTTTGTAAATTAACAGAGTAAGATGATCTCTACAATCCTTTCTAGTTTTAAATTCTGATCCAAAATTCCCTCTGATAGACAATGGGATGTAATGAAAATAGTGCCAAGCTAGGAGGTGGAAGATTCAAGTCTCCGTTCTACCCCTTATGATCACTTAAAACCTTCATTTTATAGTCCTCAGTTGGATTCATGTACAAAATGAAACAAAATCACTGCCTTTTTGTATCTCTTATGTTTGCTGTGACATTTCATACACAAAATGTTCAAAAGAGAATTTATTATATTTTCCCCAAAACCTATCCCTCCTCTATTCTCTTACTTTGGTTCAGGGCATCACCTTCTTTCTTGAAGCTTTTGTTAAAAATTCTCTTTTATTAAAGAACAAGGTTTCTATCACCTTATAAATCCAGAATCATCCTTGAACCTTCTTTCTTCCCCAGCAGACCATCAGACCTAATTAGTTGTCAAGGCTTATCAATTCTACCTCTACAACATATCATTCCCTTCTCTCAACTCAGTTAGTCACTAATCCTATTCAGGCTCTCATTATCTTTCATTGGAACTACTGTAATAGTCTCCTAACTGGTTTCCTGGATTCCCTTTCCGATCCTTTTCAATATAGTGACAAAAATGGAATATTCCAAAAGCAAACATCATATCATTCCTTGATTTAAAAATTGTTAGTGAGTCCCTGTTATCATTAGTATCAAACAAAAAAATTCTTAGCCTCAAATTAAGCATCCTCCACAATATTATTTTCTTTTCTACCTAACCTTTTAAAAATATTAACCCACTTCATACATTTTATATTCCACCAAAACTGGCTTATGACATTTTATCTGTACAATACATTTCATATCTTGCTCCCACATTTTTGACAGGCTGTTTTCCTTGCCAGTAATGGATTTCTTTCTCATCTAGAGCTCCTGGAACTTGTACCTTCTTTCAAAAGAGTTAAAGAGTCATTTTCTATACTAAAAGGCCTTTCCTAAACTTTACAGGGAGTTAATATTTTCTTTTTCTTAAAATTTCTTTATATTTAATTATCTATGAATAGGTTTAATCCATGCCCACAGAATTTATTGCATTTAAAAACTGGAAGAGATATGATGGAAAGTTAGGAAGGAGGAAGCCAACAAAATCCTTGCCCTCAGAAAGCTTACTTAATGGGAAAGACAGTTTGCCTCCCCCATCTGATATAAGGGAAAGAACCCTGGAGGGAATGAGACACAGAAGAATGACTTCTTTTTTTATTATTTTTATTCTTTTTGCAAGGCACATGGGGTTAAGTGGCTTGCCCAAGGTAGGTAATTATTACGTTGTCTGAAACCGGATTTGAACCCAGGTACTCCTGACTCCAGGGCCGGTGCTTTGTCCACTGTGCCACCTAGCTGCCCCAAGAAGAATTACTTCTAATTTTGACTTGCCCATTTACTAGCAAATCATTTCAGTACTGTGGGTCTCAATTTTACTATATGTAAAATATGGAGATTAGACTAAATGTATTTTAAAGTCTCAATGATTTCTAGAAGTAAATAGTAATTTGCCCTCCATTACTAATCTTACAGTCTCCTGTTCTCTCACTTTTTTTCCTTATTCCTTCAAGTAAGAAAAAGGTCAAGTTAAATTGAACATTCAATGTTTTTAATGTTTAAACTTTTATGGAGCAGTGGTAGTGTGTTGGTCTGAAGTCAGGAAGGCTCATCTTTCTGAGTTCAAAACTGGCATTAGACACTTACTAGCTGTGTGACCCTAGGCAGGTGACCTAACTCTATTTGCCTCAGTTTCCTCATTGGTAAAGTGAGCTAGAGAAAGAAATGGTATACTATTCCAGTTTTTTCCTTGCCAAGAAAACCAATAAATGGGATCAAGAAGAGTTGACTATGATCGAAAAACAACTGAACAACAATAATAACTAAAAAATTTCTAGGGTAATCATATTTTATTTTTTTCTTTTTTAATATCTACATTATTGTTTTGAGTTCTAAATTATTTTCCTTGTTTTAACCTATTCCCTCCCATTGAGACAACCCTGATGATTTAGTTTGTTATTCACTAATCTACTCACTTCTTTCAAGCAAAATGACTCAGTGACTGCCCTTCCTCTTTTCTTCTCATTCCTATTTCTCCCAACAATTTGCCAAGGTATGTGCATCAATCACAGAATGCTTTAACCCAGCTCCCTAAATTCCCTTTTCTCTATTGAACCTTGTCCTACCAATTCAAAGAAGGATGAATAAAGCTATACTTGTGGTGGGGAGGTTTTGACTCAGAATTATCATCTAGGAGACATAGACAATTAAAATACACTCCCTCATTTGCACAGAAGTGGTATAATAATTAATGTCACTTTCTATTCAATTTGGTAGCTAGATGATGCAATGGATAGACCATTGGACCTAAGTTAAAATCTGGCCTCAACCATTTACTAGCTGTGTAACCATGGACAAGTCATTTGCCTATTTGTCTCAGTTTTCTCTTATGTAAAAAATGAGGGGGCCAGCTAGGTGGTGCAGTGGATAGAACACTGGCCCTGGAGTCAGGAGTACCTGAGTTCAAATCCGGCCTCAGACATTAAATAATTACCTAGCTGTGTGGCCTTGGGCAAGCCACTTAACCCCATTGCCTCGCAAAAAAAACTAAAAAAAAAACTAAAAAAAGAATGAGATGGAGAAGGAAATGACAAACCACTTGAATATATTTATCAAGAAAACCCCAAATGGGTCACAAAGATTTAGACATGACTGAAACAACTGTGCTTTACCAATTCAACTGGATTTATATTCATTACATTTTTTGATGTTATAAACTGAAAAACTGTCTTGTGGAGTGTTTCCTGATCTTTGGACAGTTTTTTACTGCTTACTCCAAGGGTCACAATCTATAGTTATGGTCCTTTTAATATAAAGCTCCTTATATTCTGTTTTATTTCATTCCTCCTCTAAATGGATTTACCCCTTATAAAACATATATTAGTTGAACAGATAGAATATCTGGTGAAAATGTTGGAAAATTGGAAAAATAAATATTTAAATTTTAAAAAAGAAAATGATATTAAATCATATCTATATAGTTATCACTCCAGTCTTTATGGATACAAAGGACTTTATGATTTCCAGAAGCATAAAATATTAAGAGATGATCCTTATAGGTCATCTAAGTCTCCCTCTCATGTTCAAGGAGTTATTAGCACAGAAAATAGAAAAGCAGATATTCTAAACTTTTCCTTAAAATCTTGTCAAAATCATTAAAGACTTTGAATAAGAACTTAAATATATGTGACATTTTAAATTCCACTCTTAAAAACACAAAATCAGTGGGTTTTAATAGGGAAAATATAATTAATACTAATGTTTGGCCTTCATTCTCAAAGACAGTGACATCAGGGAGGTAATGCCATGACAAGCACATGAATTAGATTTGAGTAAGGGAGCTGCTTTGCTAAGTCACCAGCCCCACTTTCTCCTCCAGAGTCATCTGTGTCCAGTGGCCAGATATAGTCAGGATGACTGGAGATGACCCAGGATGCAAGGCAATTAGGGTTAAGTGAATTGCCCAAGGTCATACAGCTAGTAAGTGTCAAGTGTCTGAGAATAGATTTGAACTCAGTGCTCTATCCACTTATCATCATAATTAATAGTCTAATCTCTATGATTTCATACAGTTATGTATATAAGGGGATAGGGAGCTTTAACTTAGAAGGGCATTTAAATATCATTCAGATGAACTATTTAATTTTAAAGAAAAGGAAATTGTGGTAATTTGGCAAAATTCTTAAAACTAATGAGTAACAAAGCTGAAAGTTGGGCCCAGTGAATTGCAATATCATAGAGTAAGAGCTAAAAGGGTCCTTAGAGGTAATTTATCTAATTCTTTTGCTTTATGAATGATAATGGGGAGAGAGACATCCTATTCACCTGGGTGTAACATATGGATAGAACACACAGATAATTTTAAAAATCAATAAAGCAATAGCTTTCTAGTTTTATTCTTTTCTTATAAAGAGAAGGATATTTTTGTGATTTATGTTCCTTTATAGAAATAATTTCTATGGTAAGAGTCCTTCATTTGAATATATGTCATTTGTTATTCCCCTCATGGCCACAGCCCTGAGCTCTATACTATTACTAAATAATATAACTTCTTTAACATGTAAGCTATAGTAGAAATGCAGCTAGATTGTGGGGGGCTTTTGTTTTTTTGTTTTATTTTAACAAGTTGATAAATTGAGAGTTTAAACAGATGCCTGTCTGGGAATATAAATAAATCTAGCAAACAAAGACTGTAAAATCTTGTTTGTTTGGACTTGACTAACTTGGAATATATTTCAGCCCTTTTGAATTGTCACAAAGTAGAAGTTAGTCAACTATCACTCTGTCTCTCTCAAAAGTGTGTATACATATACATATATGCACACATACCCATCTATATCTCTATAGCTATCTATATATCTATATGCCTAACTTGGTTGAATTATTTGTTAAAGAAAATAATTGCCAAGAACATTAATTGGATAAACAAGATTGCAGGAGATAGACATGTTTATTTTACATAAAAATATATTATTTTTCAAGGACTTGTAGAAAATGAAAAATTGCCACTGAATGAGAAAAATATTGCTAATTACAGAGTTTTATCTGATCATTAAAACGTATTATAGGAACATTACTTAGACAGTATGCTTTAAAAATCTAATTATAATTCTTAAAAACCTTTCTATAATTCAGAATTTCAGACTAATCCCACTACATTTTCTGTTCCCCAACCCCTAAACTGCTCAGACCTGTGAAGTTTTACTATATATACCAAAGTTCATGCTCAATGTTATCTGTCCTATTTTTATTCAGATTCCTTGTGCTTTGGGTCTATGTCCTACCTCCAGATTTGGGCCTTTCATACTTCATAAAAAGGTAGACAGATAACACAGTGGATAGAGTGCCAGCCGAGGAATCAGAAAAATATCTTCCTGAGTTTAAATCCAGTCTCAGACTTCCTAGCTGTGTGAACCTGGGTCACCATTTAACCCTATTTGCCTCATTTTTCTCAACTGTAAAATGAGTTGAAGAAGGAAATAGCAAACCACTCCAGTATCTCTTAAGAGAAGCCCAAATGGGATCATGAAGAGTCAGAAATGACTAAAAAGTGATTGAACAACAATACTTCATAAATGTCAGTGGAACTGAAATGAATTTTTTTTGATACTATGCAATAGAAAGTCAATTATTTTAATGAAGGAAAATTATGGATTTAAAAATAACATATGGGGGCAGCTAGGTGGTGCAGTGGATAGAGCACTGACTGTGGAGTCAGGAGGACCTGAGTTCAAACTTGGCCTCAGACATTTAATAATTGCCTAGCTGTGTGACCTTGGGCAAGTCACTCTCAACCCCATTGCTTTAAATAACTAAAAAAATTTAAAAAATCATACTAAAGAATAAATACATAAAAATATTAATAATTGTTTTTATGAATCATTTTGATTGTTATTTTCTGCCTGAGATCTGATGTTTCTCTTCACTAGAAATATAACCCTTGAGCTACAATCTCCCAGTGGTCCACTTACTTTATAATACTAGTTAAGTTAGCTTTATTTATATATTCACTCTTTCAGGTCACAAGGTGGTATTAGAAATGTAGGCAGAAAGTAAGATCATTTTTTTTTCTTGCTGGGCAAAACAGAGCAGCAAAGCAATCAGATATTGCTGCTGATGGATATGCATAATAAAGGCAGGAATATTGGCCAGGTGTTTGGAGAACAAAATCCTTTCTTCCTAAGCTTTACCTTTCGTCCTTCTGAATTCACTTGTAAGCTAAAACTGAGAGGATCTTGGGAATATTCAGCTTCAAATTATAGAGTTATCTGTTACAGAGGTTTTTAATATCCAGGTTAGAGAAAGGAATCTGAAAGATTTAAAATAAGCTTTGAGGCAATATTACTAATGACCTAGCTACTTGCCCTTAATGGGAGTACTATGGCAAACTAGAGCTCTTGTGACCAGGAGTAGGAGTAAGAGGGAAAAGGAGCTCAGCAGCTAAGAGTAGGAAACAATGACCTTAATCCCCTTTTCGATTCAACAAATAATTATTAAGTATTTTCTTTATACTCTAGGTTCTATGCTAAATGTCAGAGATAAAAAGAAATAAATGAAACAAGTCTCTTTCATGGGCATATTATATGATGACTTAGCAGTCTCCCTCCCCCAACTCAAATCCAACTCATGTGCTTGTCATAACATCACCTCCTTGATGTCACGTTCTTTTTTTGAGAACAAGGGATAAAAAAAGAAAATCATCATCATCATCATCATCATCAAAAGCCAACACTTTAGGAATTTCTGAGCTTTAACTTTATAAGAGTATTGAAGAAAAGTACCTAGATGTTGTTATTTGGAAACTCCTCCATGAGGAGTACCTTCCAGATGCTTCATAAGTAGGGATTTCATTTTTGTCTTCATTGCAACATTGAATATTTGAGGTATGGAATACCTTCAAGGATTTTTCAACAAAAAGTTGACATACATACAGCATATACACAGATAATAACAAAATTATTTGAAAAGGAGAGAATTAGGAAAAACTTCCCACAAGATGTGGCATGTGAGTTCAACCTTGAGAGAAGTTAAGGGATCCAAGAAGTGAAAGTGCATTGGGAGTACAGTTCTGACATAAGGGAAAGTCTCTTAAGTAGGGTGGAGCTAGAATGTGAAGGTCCTTAGCTGAGAAATGTATGTATGTGTATATAGATAGATAGAAAGATGGATATAGATATAGATGTAGATAGATATAGATATAGATATAGATATAGATATAGATATAGATTATAGATAAAGATATGCAGCTAAGTAGGACCCTTGATAGAGCACTGGGCTTGGAATCAGGGAGACTCATCTTCATGAGTTCAAATCTAGCCTCTACACATCTTTGGACTAGTCACCTAACCCTGTTTTCCTTAGTTTTCTCATCTGTAAAATCACCTGGAGACAGAAATGGCAAAGCACTCCATTTTGGCTAAGAAAACTTCAAATAGTGTCATGAAAAAATAGGACATGGCTGAAATGACTAGACAACAACACACACACACACACATATATGTGCCTATATGCATGAATGTGTATATATACTTATAAAAGTGTATAAATTTATGTTGAAAAAATGTGTCTTTCAATGTGTGTGTGTGTGTGTGTGTGTGTGTGTGTGTGCCTCTTGTGTGAATATATTTGTACCTGCTTGCTTTATCCTTTCTATTCCATCTGGGAACACTAACCCTTTCAAATAGCCCAAATCAACCTACACAACCTAAAATTCTCTTCCCGCTCTAAATCTATTATCCTGTGATGGCAACTTGTATAACATATTAGAAGTGATCACATAATCCATCTTAATTGATGATTCCAGTCAATTAAAAAAAATCCATGCAACTAGAGTCAAGATTAAGCATTTGGGTATATTATCAAGGCATGAAAGTCTTGCCATCTGAGTCATGCCATTACTCTTTCTCACCCCTCATCACATATGCACACACCCAGCATTCAGAGTATTTGGGTACTTTCACTGTAATGCATGCAACTTAGCACAAAATAAATAAATAGGTCTGTGCCTTGGGGAGTGACTTCTTTGATAATAAGGAGAGGTGTGTGTATAAAAAAGTAGCATTGGAAAATTGATTCATGCACCTTCTGCATGTTGCAGGTAGACAGTTCTATGTCTCATATATTTCCAGACTTAGCTATAAACCCAAACGTCATTTATTGGCTTAGTTCCATAACAATGACCAAGATTTCTTGGTTCTACTCACTATCTCTATCAAATGGTTAATTTTCAAATAATACCACTAACCAACCCAAAGCGTTCTTTGGATAACTTAAAAAGGAGAGAAAGTCCTTTTGGAAGTCCCAATACAAATTTAACCAACACCCAGTTGTATACAATTTTAAAAAAAGATGATTTGGAAAAGTTTCCAATTGTTGACAAATCCTTGAAGGTATCCCATGCCCCAAATACTCATTATCATAAAGACGACAAAAAATGAAATCACTACTTGTGTAGTATCTGGAAGATACTGCTCATGGATGAGTGCCCCCAAAATTCAATATTGTAAAGAAGACAAAAAAATTAGATCCCTACTTATGTAGCATCCTGAAGATACCCCTCATGGATGAGTTTCCAAATGGTGACATCTAGGTACTTTTCTTCAATACTTATGGAAAGCTAAAGCTCAGAAACTCCTACTAAAGTGTTGACTTTTGATGATGATATTTCTTTTTAATCCTTTGTTCTCAAAGAAGACCATGACATCAGGGAGGTGATGCCATGAAAAGCACATGAATTGGATTTGAGTTGGGGGGGGGGGAACTCTGCTAAGTCACCAACCTCACTTTCTCCTTCAGAGCTATCTATATTCAGTGGTCATATATGAATCAGGATTCCTGGAGATGGTCCGATGTTGGATTCGAACTCCCTTCCTCTTGATTCCAAGGCCAGTGCTCTATCCACCTTTAGCACTTTTAGCATCCAGTTAGAAGATAGAAACATTCATTTATTAAGGTTCCACTATGTATTAAGCTTTGCAAATATCTCTGGTCCTAGAAATGACTCTTGGAGATAAAATGCTAATCTTATCTCCATTTTATAATTGAAGAAACTGAGACAAACAGGTTATATAACTTGTCTAGAGTCACATAGCTAGCAATTGTTTGAAGCCAACTTTCTGACTCCAGACCTAGAGTTCTATCCATTATATCACCTTCCTGCCTTTGAACACATTAATTCAAGGAAATTTTTATTTAATCAATTTGAATAAAAATAAAATATCAGGAAATGATCCCCTCCCCTTGCCCTTCCCTAGATTATGTTACCACTCATGAAGGTAAGGCATATAAGCATAGAATACACAGGACCAGGAAATATACTTATAGGCCACCTAGGTGGGGAACATGTGAGACCAGGAAAAATAAATGAATTTACTCTGTGATGCAAAGGAAAGTAAATATATAGGGTTATATATGCATGTTTTGTATATATATATATATATATATATATATATATATATATATATATATATATATAAATCTCAAATGTTGTTGGACTGCTGATATCCTTTGTTTAATGCTATCATGCTACTCTCTGGTGGGCATGCTGTCATCTCCACTGAGTCAAGTTTCTACCCTGCAGTATATCATCTATGCTGAGCATAGCTGCTATGGTTACATGACCATTAAGATACTCTTAGTTACCAATCTCTCGACTTCTTTACTGCAAGAATAGTTTTGTTTGCTCCCATATTCTCAGGTCTGGTAGCAAGACATTCTTTCCCATAAAAAAGGGAAGATTGCTGTTTGTGTTTTAATGAACAAATAATGTTATGAGCCCCCATACCAAATCAGAAAACTGATTCAGTCAGCAGAGGCTTAAATTCAGTCTATTTTTTTCAATGCCTTTATTTGAAAGATTTGAGGTACTCAAGACACTTGGTTTAGAGGTAGTTAATTGGCACAGTGGATAGAGCAGTGGTACTGAAGTGAGGAGGTTCTGAGTTCAAATCCAGTCTCAGACATTTGACACGTACCAACTGTATGACTTTGGGGAATTAACAACCCCAATTGCCCATCTGGCCCCCCAAAATCTTGGCTATCATAATGCCTGATGATGAGTCCACAGCTTCCAAACCCATTTCAGGGACTGCAAAGGAAAATCCTTTAGGAGATGGGTAGAGGGTTGTATGTGTAGGGTAAAGGAAAGATTTCTCCTAAGATTCTTTTTCCTTTCCATATGAATGAATTTCTTGAAATAGTCAGTCTACATTTCACCCCTTAATTGCATTTATCTACCAAAAACATCACCTCTGACTTCTGTGTTATATTTTTGCTAGCACAAAATTTTGATTCTCTTCTCTCAATTACCTTGAAAGGGGAAAAATTGCACATAAATGGATATAGAGAACAGCCTGTTCTCTAAGAAAAGAAATTGTTTAATATTTACTGCAACATGATTCCTCCAAAATTAAGTTTTAAAAATAAATGGTGAATATTATACAAGCCATCAAATTCCCCAAAGGAACATTTCTTTTCCAACTCAATTAGCTGGTTCAGTTTGAGCATTCCATTCCCATGGTTATCCTTCAAGTTTGGAGTTACTCTTACCTTACCTCCAACTTTAAAATCTGTTCACTCTTGACCTCTATAGAATTAATGTCTTATTCTATAATCTTCTATTGTTACAATATTTCCATCTGTTCAGTATGTTATATGCATGGATAACCAAATTTGTGTGTAAGACCTCAAATTATGTCTTACACTCCCCAGTACAAATGTAAGGAGAAAGGTAGTGCCTAATTTAGAGTCACAGGCAATTTTATGTTAAATTATTTTTTTTTATGGTGGGGAGTAATGTGTTGATTCCATGTTTATCCACATATTTACCTAATATAATGTATCCCATTTATGTTTTCTGGATCTCAGTCTAAATTGCAAAAATCACAACTCCTTACCAAGTCACTTAACAGGGTGAAAAGATATGGTTTTAAATATTTTCTGTGTATATAATGTAGCTGTATGAGTGGTATTCAAGAGACTCTTTGATCATTTTGATGAGTGGCCCTCAATCATTTTATGAGGTCTTAAGATATGGTCCCTGATGAAGGTATCTGAAAGGTAGTTCCACAAGAGGTAGACCTACACACTGATACTTTATTAACTGGATTTCAGAAATTGAGATACTGTATTGATGACTAGTTTTCTGCTCCCCACCATCAATAATAAATAGAAAATTGCAGGAGAAGCATATGACAAGCAGTCTAAGCTTGCTTGGGCAAATCTAAGAGGAGACTGCAAATACTTCCAATTCCTAGATGAAGCCTTTAGTTGTGTTTCTTCTGAGCATAAGTCAGAGATAAGAGTGTTTGAAAGTATTTTTAATGCAAATTTGAGAACTTCCAAGAATTGGAGAGACTAGCATAATTTTATTAGAGGAAGAAGAGTTCTTAGAGTGTATGCTTCTTGGTAAAGGAAGAGGGAGGTATTCTTAAATCCTTTTGGCTTGAATTAAAAATCAAGAGAATTCTTGGAGAAAGAACCCTTATGTGCCCAGGCACTCACCCTGAAGCTGAATGACAGGACTTAAGGTGTGAGCAAGGCCAGGAAATTTTAACCTTTCTATCTGAGAGGGCATGAATGATATGAAGGTGTTCTGTAGTTTGGCAAGCTTGCAAGTATGTTTATCTTTTGAGGGAGGGAGATGAGGCCAGGGTTGGGATCTAAACAGACAAAATGCTACCCTGAGGTCTGAGAAGACTGTAGATAACTCTACAGGAAAAATAAACTCATCATAATTACTGAGGGTTGCCTTATTGGAAACATCAAAGTTCAGTTCCACATTTGAGTTAACTGGTGGGGCTATTTTAGTACTTTATATTTCTGAAGTTACCCACAAACTCCTGTTAAGTCCTTAGCATTCTATACACTTTCTGTGGAATGAATTAAAGAATATTCAATACCCAATTTGTATATTGTGCATTCAGTGTGGGAGTTGGGGATCCTGCTATACATATTTAGGAAAACCTAAGCAAGAACTTGAATTTAGCTTTGTTTTGCAGATGTTCATGGATTATCTCCAGATAGGGGCAATGAGCCAAAGAGAGAAACATACTCTTGAGGATCAGTCCAAGGATCAGACATGGTCTATATGAGATTAGGGTCTTTGGGGAACTTCTCAGATATGCATTATGGAACTACTTGCCAAAAACTAAAGCATTAGGACCAAATGAGATAATGGATGTAAAATACTACATTACTCTAAATATCTCTACAAATGTAAGATGCTATTATTACAACTATTATGAGAACTTCCTCTTAAGTTTTCCTTTGCTGCATTATTGTGATGTGAAGATGACCCTAGGTTCTCATTGACTACACTAGAAAAACCCATCATGCTAAGACTTAGGGTATGGACCTAAGGAAAGATTTGTATATGAAGTGTCTGTGAACTAAACTAGTTGGGTTCAGAGAGGTTTATTACCATTGGTCATGGGATGAAAAATTTCTTAGTCAATACAACTAATTCTTAGAGAGAATATACTAGATCACAAAAGTTTTGCAATCTGTATTCATGAGGGAATTCCCAGAAAGGATGAAATCTCAGTTCCATAACACATTTGGAATAGTTTAAAAATCATTCATTTGAAGTAAATAAAATGCTTGTCTACTGGATATGAAAAATCGAACATGAAATCAATTTATTATTGGGTTTAATATAAGTATCTGTGTGTGGAGGTATATATTTATATAAATATACAGCAATATACATATACATTTATGGATACACACACCTCTGTGTGTATATATACCCTGTATCCCAAAAATCATAGTACAGATTTAAATAAAATTAAAACAGCACCAATACTTTTGAGATTTTATATAAACATCCATCCATCCATACACTCACATGCCCACACAATGAGAAGCAGTATGGGGTAGAATGAAGATAGATAGCTTCAAAGCCAAAAAGAAGTGGGTTCAAGTTAAATGCCTTACATACATAGGACAAGTCATTAAATTTCTTAGTATTCAGGAAACTAAGATTTTTGGTTGCAAAGAAAATGCTGACATTGATTGATAGACATTTTTTTTAATCTAGAAATTGTCTGAACTCATGAAATCGCTTTTCCAATCCCCATCCATATACTTCTGGGTGTTTGTACACATATAAACATATACATATGTGTGTATATGTGTGTGTGTGTGTGTGTGTGTGTATGTTATATCACCATACATATATAATACCATGCACACTTTTGGAATATTAAAAAAGTGAACAGACAAGCTGTTTCGTTATTGCTTTGCTAGGACCTCGGTTCCTTTGTTGCCTAGCATTCAAAGTAAGAGTGTCATCAGGATTCTATTATGCTACGATAGTTCACTAAGCAGGCTAGTTCACCCTCATACGTTTTGTCTGACAGCAGGCTGTGTTTTCTGAAACGCCAATGATGTCCCACTCCCGTCTTTTTTTATTAATAAGGTTGACATCAAAAATAGTTTTTCTTTCCAAGTGTAAGTCCCCCTGTCCCAACACTTAGGAAAATAGTCTTTTTAAAGGAAACTGGGGATATTTAGATTCTGAAATTTGTTCTGAGTTGCTGCAGAATGGAGTTCTCTGTTCAGGCTGCAGATTGAATTCCAGTCCCCTAAGTATAATAGGGAACACAATCTAATCACAGATGCTCAATAAGCTCTGGTGCCAATAATTCTTCTTTATGTTTTCACTTTTCCCTTGAATTTATCATTGATTATTTTCATTATCTGGGCCATGCAAATATTTTAATTCCTGTGGAAAAAAATTTGATTTGTTAAAAAGTTGCAGAATTAAACCAAAATATCATTCTTTCTCTTTACAGGAAAAAAAAGCCACTCCTCACACAGGGGCAGATATGTACCCTCGCTGAATAGAGGCAGCTGTTATATCCGTCAAATACACCATCTGCATAGACCGATGGTTTGGCATAAGCTAATATTTGAAGAGTTAGTTCTCTTCGCTTTGTATGCATGGTAGCTGTGGCAGAAAGAGTAGAAGGGTATAATGAAGTGAATAACTGAGCAAGCGCAGTGAGTTCATTCTAGGTAATTACAATAGATTCTTCAGAGATTGCAGTTCTATACGATTCATTCACAGTCATATAGCATCCTCAGAAGAATACCACTGTTAAAAAAAAAAAGATGTAGCTTTACATCAGATAGCGACTTGAGAAAGAACCCTGGACTTACCACTAGGAAAGATTTTGGTTCAACCCGGACCTCTGATACTTATTAGCTGTGTCCATCCTCAAATTACTTTCCCTCTTTGACTACCAGTTTCATCATTCATAAAAAGGAGATAATAATATTTATTTTCACGGGGCTACTGTGACAATCAATTAAAAAATACACAAAACATTCTGCAGATCTTAAAGGACTCTATATATTTCAACTGTCATGTAGAGCAACTTAAATTTTGCATAATTTTCCTATTGTCATTCATTTTGCTATCTTTTTCTTACATAATTCTGGGGTCAGCTAGTTTGGGGGCAGTCCTTAGTTTTTCCCTTTCTTGGTAATATTATAAGTAACACATGACATTTTGTATCTCTAGCATCAGCTCCACCATCCCTTGACAATACATCACTACATCTGATATCTTCAAGTATTTCAAATAGTAAGATGACAAAATAATCCATCCCTTTCCCCATAACCTTCTAGGACACAAAAGAGTTCTGCTTTGGTTCATAAGATGGAAGGGGCAGGATGGAAAGGGTCAATTTTATATTATAAAGAACAGGGGTCTCTAGATTCAAAACTGTGGACCCTGAATAAGAAAATTGTTTTGTTTCTATTTAAATAAGGTCCAACAAGCCTACTTTCAAAAATTTTTCACAATATGTATCATTACTGTATCATTTCCAAAAAGGTGGAGATAAGGAGTATGTGTATGTATGTATGTATATATATATGTATGTATATATATATATATATATATGTATATATATGTATATATTCTAGTTTTACCAGGAGCAGTAAGCTGGGATATTTACAGATTTACAGTTTGGATTTTTTATTTTATTTCCATCCTCTCTCTTTCCTATTGGTTGTCAAGGACGTAGATGCTTAGAGGTTATTCTTTTTTTTTTTTTTTTTTTTTTAGTTTTTGCAAGGCAGTGGGGTTAAGTGGCTTGTCCAAGGCCACACGGATAGGTAATTATTAAGTGTCTGAGGCCAGATTTGAACTCAGGTACTCCTGACTCCAGGGCTGGTGCTCTCTCCACTGCGCTACCTAGCCACCCCAACTTAGAGGTTATTCTTGATCTTTTTTTTGCAAACTGGAGGCAAGGCAATAACAACTGATCTATGCTTAAGGTCTTTTCCCTTCCAACTGTTAATGAGAGTGTAGAAATATATAATCTTGTGTTTCTATCTCTCTCACCAGTAAATAATTATAAGCCACTATAATACTCATTATAGAAATATTTTTTATGATTTATATGTTTAGTATTATTGATAAGGATAGCAATAGGAACTTCATTGTTATAGAGAGCTTGTGGGTAAGGAAACTGCCTCTACCAATTGATGCCTCTTAGGTAGCTTATGACTTTAAAATATTTGCTAGAACACTGAAAGGTTAAGTGATTTGCTCATGGTCACACAGCTTGTATGTATGAGAAATAGAACTTGAACTTAGGGTTTCCAGGCTTTGAGGGTAACTCTGTATCTACTATCCTTCACTATTGTTAAATATTATATTTTGGCTATATAGAAGTAATTATTAACATAGCTCTATGCAGTTGAGCTAATCACCTTGATTAGTCAAACATGTACTTTGTAGTTCAAGTTTAATGGATTGGTTTGCTCATTACTGAGTTAAGAATTCCTTTATATATTCTATATTTTGATGACATCCATTATATAATCTCTTGCTAAAACAAAATTAAATTGCTATTTTGTGGGGTTCAGTTTTTTAAGTGTGCTTAGAACTCAAGCAAAAGGTCCTGGAGTCCAAGCATCCCAACCAATTTGAAAATGCCACAGAGCTGATATCTGGGGAAATTTGATGGATTCTCATCTACAATATCTAGTCAAGATACTTATATATATAGACACTTACACATACATATACATATATACATACATGCATATATATATATATATATATATATATATATATATATATAGAGAGAGAGAGAGAGAGAGAGAGAGAGAGAGAGAGAAACTAATTTAACTCAATGAGAGGTGCCTATCTAATTCCATATCATAATCTGGACAACAGGCCTTCTTCATTCAAATGGTTTTCCTATGTGGGCTTTTTTTAGACCAATCTCTTTTCAGTAACTGTTTTCAGAACCTCATCAATGAGGTTTGTTATTCTATGACTTAATGTTTACAGCCAAATACCATTCAGCATCTTGAAATCTTCACCATATCCCTCTTGATACTCTTTGTGAATGATCTAAAGGATAATAAAGAAATATGTAGTATGCATAAGTAGGCAGTAGCATATTTTCAGTCATGTACCCAATAATTTGCATAAGACATCCCATCTGGGAATATATATTTAAACTGAAATAATTTTGGGATTTGAAAGGATAACAAGAAGATATCAGATGGATATCTGATTTCTATTCTGTTACCCATAGAAGAGTAAAAGGAAGAAGAACTTTCACATTGAGCAGATTATAGAAAATTCCTATGGATGATTTATGAGATGTTGTACACAAGAAATTTATAGTATGAGAATACATAGAGAGTATAAAGTTTGCACTACAAGGACAACCCCTCATTGATGAAATCCCTAAACATTCAAGTACAATTATAATGCAAGATATAACTTATTCTTTAATAGCAAAGCTCAATCTCTCTCTTGCTATACATGGTTGTATAAATGTATATGCATGCAAATACATGTAATTTACAAATATATAATTATTTATATATATATATATATTTATATTTACATGTAGTGAAGCAGAAAAGTGCCATTTTTATCTGCTTCAGAATTTTAATGGGGGGAAATCTCAACAGATGGATGGAGAGTTTATTGGGTAGCAAAAATTGGGTTGACTGATGAGGCTTTGACAAGGGGAAGATCTATTAAGGGCTTTTCCATTAGTGTGATTCTCTAAATCCTCTTATGGTGAAGAGATATGTGGGGAGTAGCTACATCAGAAAGAAGACACCAACTAAATTATGAAACAGTTGGTTCTTTTTGTGAACTGGTATCCCTAGAATGGAGCAGGTACTTGTAATGTGGGATCACAGGTTCATAGATAATGAGTCCTTAGTGCTCATATTGTTCAATGTCTTCATTTTACTGAGACTCAAAGAGTTGAAGAGGTAGTAAATGAAAGAGCCAAGATTTCAACTCAAGTCCTCTCTAAATCCATCACCCTTCCCAATGTGTCCCAATGAGAAAGACAAAAAGCGGATTCCCCTAAATCTATTACATATTTACTTTAAATTCAAGTTGCCATTGTAATTTACACTAAACATTCTAGAAAGGGTGATTTTGAACACTGAACGATGCATATCCACTAGTGTTCCCTTATTTCCCTCTGGAAACCCTGAGAATCCTCTGGGATTTGTATATGAGTTAACAAACAAATTCTGTGCACTGCTAAACAACCTATGCAAATATCCATGCACCAATCACTTAAAATAATTAGGAACTGATAAAATGACCATATGTAGTCATTATGAATAATTACATTAAGCAGCTATAAAAATTCCTCTTTCCAGGAACCCCTACAAGAATCCTGAAGGGAATGTGACAATTAGAAAGGCTGCAGCTAATTAAAATCAACTTCAAACATACTGAGTCTCTCTATTAAGGAAAGGGAATTTGGATTTCAGTGAATGGTGCCTAATGATATCATGTGGCAATATCTGTGCATCAGGTTCATGCCTTATGTTTTAAAAAATCATAACAATAACATCAAAAACAACCCAATAAGAGGAAAAAAGTTGTTTGTATATCCAACACAACACACACCCAAGGACTTCATAAGATGGCAAGGAGGAAAAGGAATATTCTTGGGGCATCTCCTTCTAGGTGAGCCATTTACCACCCAGTCTCCTGTTTTCTAAACCTACAGTCCTGTTGTTGTGAGTGTTAGCTGGCAATATGTTGACTTATGTTTGAGTTGAAATTTGCTAGCATGCTTCATTAGCTAACCAACAAAGCAATCCAGTGGGGTTATTGAATCATACACTGTTTGCAATATTACTACCGTCTCATTTTTATTTCAGTCTGTGATTTCTCCTCTGGACTATTGCACAAGAGGGAGATATCTATTTTGTCTCCTTTTTAAAAAAATCATTCCCAAGAGCTATCCAATACTACCAGTTTAATATACCACCTCTTCTTTTATCAACCTAAGGAAAAAAAAAACACAACCCTACTAAAATCTAATAACAAAGCACAGAAACTAATTTAAGCTGGTGTAAGCTGACTGTTTTAATTTAATATATTTTAAGTCAACAACAGTGTGAAAGATAAGCCACTGATTGCACTTTTTATTTTCTATAGGGCAGTTGTTTTTGCTCCAATTGTCTTTTTTTCAGTCTGGGAGCTAGGCTTCCAGACTTCCTTGTAAAACACAGAGAGTTTTGCATCTGACAAGAGGGTAGAGAGTTCAAGATCATCTTTGAAAGAATGAGGAAGTGGGCAGAAGGAAAACATCACAGAATAGATGCACTATCAGGCAACTTTTGGAAATGACCATAGGACCAAAAAGATTCTAGAGGTGAAAGAAAAGGCAGCCCAAAGGCATACACACAGCACAGATAATGGAATTTTCCATAGGCCCCATAGACTATGCTACTGGCCCAGGGGTCCTAGTACTCATCAATTGGAATGGATTTAAGAGAGCCTATCTATTCTAAATGGCTGAGACTCAAAGGGGAAACCAAAATAAAAACTCTTATGAAGTCTCTTAAGAATGGTTTCTAATTCTCATAGTCTAATTTCACATCATCACACATCTCATTCTCAAAGGAATTATGTTTTAGAAACACAGGCAGCTACTAATTCTAAGCCACAGATATAGTTTTGACAAGATTTGATTGTTTTATTTTATTTTGTTTGCTTTTTAAATTAAAATCCTTCTTAAATACTCCAGAGAAGATTTATATTTAAACAGCCCACTGGAAAAATCCTTTTGTGAAGCAAAGTATCCACTGGTAATGAAAATAATCAGCCCTCATTTTATCTTCTTGTTGAGTTATGTGTGATACTTGGGAATTTTCTGTCCTTTTCTTGGTCTCAGTTTTATTCAATAGTTAGTTTCTATTCCATTATTAGTTCTTTATTTTCTATTCCTAACTACATATATTCATCACCACCTGTCTAGAACACTGAAATAGTTCCTAACTCATACCTCCACTTTTTCTCAGGTAACTCTGATGTCAAACTTATCTTCATTACACCTATGTTCAAAGTTGTATTGGAAAAATATTTAACAACTAGCTCTCCTTTAAATACCCCCCCCCAACATACCCCTGACAGACTTTTGAATTTAATTTTCATTATTAATGCTTTCTCCATCATATTCTTAAATCTAGATAATTTTTAAAACAATAAATTAAACCCTGTTTAGTAATGTTTACAGATTCCTGAGGTATAAATACTCATACTGAAAATTTACTAATTGACTGTAAGAGCTATTTCTAGCATACCCTCTGCATATCCCTGCATATATCTGTCTGCATGTTATTTCTTGGCTGCTTTTTTTTCGATAATTCCTTATTATCTGTATGTCAAATTCAAATTCCTTTGTCTGAAAATCAGGGACCTCCACAATGTAATGCCACTCTCCCTCTCCATTATTTTCTCATACCCCCTAAACTCTGGTCATGCTGGATTACTAAACACCTTCCAAGTCCTAGCAGGATTACATATTTATTTCAAATCTTATGTATCAGTTTTTCACATGTACTTTTCTTTCTGTCCACATGTTTGGAAGTCCTTTCTATTCATCATAAAACTCAAGAGCCCCCCCCTCCTCTAGGAATCTTCTTTTTTTTATCTCTTTAGTCATTAATCACCTTTCATCCTTCAGACCTTACAGAGACTTTGCTGCTATCTCCCTAAAGGCAGACAGATAGAAGAAAAAGAATGGTGATTTTGGAGTCAGAAGTTCTAAGTTTAAAACCTACTCCTGTCATTTATAAATTATGCGTCTATGAGCAAGTCACCTAACTTCCTTCATTTTTTTAAAGTGGAAAACTTGAACTAGCTAGTTGGCCTTTGAAGCCTTCCAGATCTAGGTTTTCAAGGCAGCAAAATATAAAGGTATAATGGATAAAAAAAGACTGTGAAGTCTTGAAAGCCCTGAGTTCTAGCCCTATATTAAATACTTACTACTACTACTGCTACTACTACTACTACTACTACTACTACTACTACTACTACTACTACTACTTCTACTTCACTATTACAAACACAACTATAGTTGAGTAACTCTGAGAAACTTTCCTCAACTTTATAGGCCTCATTGACATCTATAAAATGAGATATTAGGATAGTGACCAATAAGGTCCTATAGAACACTAAATCTATGATGCTATGCTAATATGTGTGTGTGTGTGTGTGTGTGTGTGTGTGTGCATATTGCACCTAAATCTCTTCCCCTTTACTCACGAGATTGTTATGTATCATCTTATCTAAAGTTCTAATCTTCCTTATAGCCAAGCACACTATTCCATGCACAAGAACTTTTAAATAAAGATAACTGAAATGAGTAACTAGAATGAGATTGGATTGGAAATCAGAAGTTATCAACCTCTTTATGTCATGGAACCCTTTGACAGGGTGGTGAAATGTATGGACCCATTTAAATGCTTAAAACAAAGAAAACCAGTGATAGGAAAATACAAATAACATTTTTTCCAGAATCCATAGATACTTAAGAACCCCAGATTAGATGATATCTGTGGAAGCTGGATAGAGCACTGGATCTAGCATCAGGAAGACCTGAGTTCAATTCTGGCCTCAAACACTTACTAGTTGTATGACTCTATGCAAGTCATTCATTTAAGCTCTATTTGCCTTAATACATTGGAGAACAAAATGGCAAATGACTCCAGTATCTTTGACAGGAAAATTCCAAGGAGAGTATTGGCATTTTATAGTGGTCAAGGGAGTCATCAATAGTCAGTCACAATTGAACAACAAGGTCCCATCTGGCTTTCAAGTTGTAGGATAAATTTGAAGTTAAGTCAATAGAGGAAAGTCAAATTTTTTTCTTCTCTTTTATGTTTTCAAACTAACAAACATTTGTTAAAATCCTACTATTCTGAAGGTATTGGACTGGCATAAAAGAATTAAAGAAAAAAAAAATGAAAGACTGACTTTAAGGAGCTTACCTACTATTATGCATAATGCAACATGTATAAGGTTAAGTAAATAAATATAAAGTAATTTGTAAAGGGAGAGATTTCTAATGTTTGGGGTACATCAGGGGTTGGTGCTAGAACTGAGACCTGAATAGAATCCAATGGAAGAAATATAATCCATGGACAAGAGATAATTGACAACCATGTCAAGTGCTATACACAAAGAAAAGATTAATAAATCCGGAGATCGTTGAAAACCTTTGAAAAAACAGTTCCTTTAGAATAATGGGACTCCATGGCAAATGACAAAGAGATAGCATGCAGAAGCAGTAAATAAAGATTCTTTCCAGGAGGTTAGCAATAAAGAAGAAGAGACAAATGGGACAATAACAGCAAGGTCATGAAAGATTAAAAAAAATTTTTTTTTGATATTTACATTGCTTTTAAGACTTTGATTTTTTTAAATATCCAAATTTATTTGCAATTAATAAGACAGAAGCCAGTAGAAAGGTAGATAATGAAGATAATGAAGAACAAGAACATACAATGGTTCAAGATCCCAAAGATGTGAGAGAAGAGAATCAAGATACTCCCTGCCCTGGAGGGAGGGACTCAGAAGACTAAATTTGGCTATCATCAGAAAAAGGACTAAGTTTTGGAGGAAAATGCTGACATCAATTTTGGACATACTAGATTGGAAATTCCACTGTGTAAGTATTATAGAAAAATTTAGGGTGTAAGATGGGGTACTCATCCTAGATTCAAGAGGACTGTATTTAAATCTGATCTTAGGCACTTGTTATTTACTTTGTGATTTTGGGCGAATCACTTAACCCCAATAATCACAAAAACAAAACAAAAAAGAAATATTTCTTAGTCAGGAGATAATTAATGACTAGAGCTCTGCAGAGAGATTGGGATAGAATATATTGTTTGGGGGAATCATAAGATTAAACAAATGTGGAATTAGGCTTGACAGGGACCTTGTTGTTAAATCGTTGCATTCACATCTGTCTGACTCTGTAACTCCATTTGAAATTTTCTTGACAAGAGTGATTTTCCATTTTTTTCCCTAGCTCTTTTTACAGATAAGGAATGAAGATAAAAAGAGTTAGGTGACTTGCCCAGGATCACACAGAATTAAAGTGTCTGATAGAACCCATGAATATGAGTCTTCCTGCTTCCAGACCTGGTACTCTATCTACTGTGCCACATAGCCGAACCTAGAGGTCATCTAGTCAAACCTTCTTCTTTTCAGATGAAGAACTGAGACTCCAATACATTAAATGACTTCCCCCTAGGCCAAGAGGTAATAATAAAACAAAGATTTGAAACTGCTTCCTTTAAATATAGCCCTGTTTTAGATTTTACTACATTGCTTCCTACTATTCCCATAAGTGATAATTCAAATCATTACACAGATGAGAAATTACAAAGGTAGAAAGGAAAAAGGAAAAAAGAGAAGAGACAAAAGGAGAGCTTTGAGAGCAGAGAAGAGAAAGACCAAGAAGCATTCAACAGATTGGCTGGAGAAAAACTAAGGAATAGAAATTTCATAAAAGAAAAGCTCAAGAAAGAAAGAAGTAATAAATACAAAATCTCTCCAGTGATGTGCTGCTTCAAACCGTCATCATGGCATGGATGTGATAATATATTTTTAAAGGCTATACTAAGAGACTACAAGTTCTGGTAGCTTTTACCAGGCTGGAAAGTCTTTGAATGAGGACCTGTCAACAGACTGTCATCTAAATACCAGCCTAGTTAAGTTTGGAGAACCTGTTCATCATAACATTGTCCATCTCCTGAACTGTGTGTGTGTGTGTGTGTGTGTGTGTGTGTGTGTGTGTGTGTGTATGTGTGTTGGCGGTGGTGGTGGTGGTGCTGTGGGACAAAGTTATTCCTGAAACCATCTACTTAAGGTGGGAAGGAAAGGGGGTTACCATCTGTATTAGTTATAGAAGTACACAAAACAGCAAAGTCATACAGTTTCTTAAGTACAAAAGCAAGAAAAAAACTATGCCTAGAGGAGGCCTTTTCTGTTCCTAATGACCCATTAAATTCAAACCACAAATAACCTATTTGTTTAAAAATTATTTCACTTTTAACTGACATGCATCATCTATTTTAAGCCTCCAAATTAAAATGTTTGAATATTTAAAAAGTTAATCAAATTAGGTCTGGAGAATGACATTCAGTCTTGTATAGCCAGGCTGGGTACTTAAGTTACATCTGACAGATTAAATCCAAATTACTAAACAACAGATGTACAGGATCAGAGCTCATTTTTGCTCATGGAAAATCTATGTGGAAAACTGCTGAGTGACAGTCTTGGCATGCATGGTAACAACTATCAAAAATAGCTGAAGTCAAGTCACCATAGATAGCTTCATTTTGGGGACTATCTTTCCAACATTGACAGGTTTAATACAGAAGTACTAGACAGCAGAGATAGCAGATGGTAATATTGCATAAGGTCCTCAAAAGGAAGGAATCATGCTTTGAAGAACACTGGAATCCTGAAATCATTACAAACTGGATCTTCCTTGAAAGAACCAGTGATAAAAGATTTAGAGGAAAATGGAAGGTCATCCAAGTAGTAAGACTTAGAGGTGGCCATTAAACCTAGATCCTTGGACTCAAAGGCTCTTGCATAATTAGAAGTGGAAGGGGATCTCAGTGGTCATGGAAGCCAATTGCCAAATTTTACAGATGAAGAAACTGAAACGCAGGAAGGTTAAATTAATTACTTCTAAACATACAAGTACTAAAAATCTGAGATAGGAACAGAATCCAGGTCTTCTAGCTTCAAAGTCAGTTCTCTTTCCACAGTTTTATACTCTATCCCATAAAGAAACAGATTGAACCTCATTTAAGAATTTTCAGATTATTTTATCCCTTTTCCAATATTATATTTCTTTTTACTAGCAAGAAAAGAGTCTAAACCCAATTAATATAAGAATTAACATTCTTTCAATTAAGAAATTCTGTAATCAACAACTGACTTACCAAACAATACACTATTAGCTCTCTCTTTAGTCCATGTCCTGCATCACTAATTCCCTATTAATCATATCATATGGGATGTCCTGGATATCCTCTCAAAGTCAGCATGTCCAAAACAAAATTCATTATAATACCCCTCCCTTCCCCCAAGCCACTGCCCCTTCCAAATATCCCAATTACTATTGAGGGTACCATGCACCATTAGACTTCAAGCTATCCACATTTATACCCTCAGAGTCACCCTCAATTTCTCACTCTCATCTCATAAATTGAGTTTCTAGATTTTGTCATCTCTATTTCTACAAGACCTCACCCATATGCTTTCTGCTCTCTATTCACATAGTTCTTAGCCTAGTTCAGGTCCTCATGACCTCTTGTCTGGTCTAAGTCAATGGTCTTTTCTCTGATGTTCCTAAATGAAGTCTTTCTTCCCTCTAATCTATTCACCACACCACTGTGAGTCTTTTCCTAAACTAAGCTTCCTATTGTCTCTGAATCAAACTTAAATTCCTTTATTTTACTTAAAGTTCTTTAGAGTTCTTTTTTCCTTTTAAAGTCTTTTTTTATATTTTATTCCACTCCTTCAACTGTGTGTTCCAGTCATACCATGTTCTTCCTTGCTCCACATATAAGATGTTCCACTTCCCATCTTTGTTCCTTTGCACTGGCTATATCCCAGGACTAGAATGCACCCCTCTCTCATTTCTACCTCTTAGAGCTTTTAGTTTCCTGAAAGTTTCATTTCTACTTTTTTCAGAAATGTCCCTATGTATATGCATATGCATATGCATATGTATATGTATATGACATATATGTATATATAGATAGATAGTTGGTTGCTTCTTGTCCTTCATTATAGAAGAAGACCAAAATGACATCACTATGTTTGAGACAAATTACAGAGTGTTTTGATTATGGCTTATCAGACCCATTATGAGTTTGGAATCATAGTAGGCTACAAATAGTCCATGTGAGTACCTGGAGTGAATACTCTAAACTTACATATGTTACGTTTTCTTTGAGTTGCTTCAATTCTGCCCTGTTCATAGAGTGCAGCAACCTTAGTGATACTAGCATGCCATGCTGGATGGTCCTGTGCCAGTGTCTCTCATGCTGTACAATCAATTTCAAATTTCATAAGAGAGAGATATTCAAGTATATGAAATATATATTCCATAGACATTCATATAAGTACATGCTATTTTCTGTTATAATGTAAGCTCTTTGAAAATGGGGCAGTTTGACTTCTGCCTAAGTAGATCTCCAGTGATTAATGGAAGGACTGACATATGGCAAATGTTTAATAAGTTTTTGTTGACTAATTATCAGTATCTCATTAGATAGTGTGTAAGACCATGAGTCAGTAAGACTAGAGTTTTCAAATCTTATAAATAAAATTTAAAAAATAATAAATAATCTTATTTCAGACAGTAGATGTGTGATCCTGGGCAAATCATTAAACATCTAATTCCTCACTTTCTTCAATTATAAAAGGGTAATAATAATAATAATAGCTTCTATATCCCAGAGTTGTTATGAGGATAAAATGATATAAACTTTGTATCTTTGCAAATCTTGAAGTGCATATTAATATTAGCTACCATTATTATATCATCATCATCATCATTATTTATAAATTTACTGATATCATCTCCTTAATTTATTAACAGGTTAAAATGAGTTTAAAATATATAGACCCACAATAAGAATTATTTTTCTGTACATTCTCTGTAGACTCTATCTTTTGACGGAGCTTTGCCTTTTGGGTACTCAAAAACAAGAAAGTTCCTTCCGAAAAATACATGTTAGATAGATGAAGCAGCAGAGGCTGAAGATTCTAAATGTGGGTCAAGTTTCTCTATACTATTTTCTGTATTTGGGCAGTTTGTTTCTGGAAACATGCAGCAGCTTATACTTCATTTCTACACTTTGCCAACTGCTGCTCCATTCAACATAGATCCTTGGGAAGGAACTCTTTCCTTTTTAGATCCTAAGAATCAAATATCTATTTACAGACCCCCAAAATGAATGCACTCCCTCCTCAAATCTACCTCTTACGAGTCTTTAGTTTCCTGCAAGTTTCAGTTCTACTTCTTTCAGAAAAGGGAGGCACAGGATCCAGAGACAGTTAACTTTTCTTTCTTTTAATTTTCAGATTTTCTCATTGGCCCAGTCTCATGAATGGTAAGAAGATTCTTCACAATGCAGCATAACAGTAATTTCTCCCTTTTCTCTCTATTCTTCTGGGGGCTTGTGATTTATCTCTTCTTGAAAGCAGCCATTAGAGTCAATTTTAGATCACCTTGCATTTTTCCTGTAAATGCTGGGTACAAGCCATTTGGAAGTTCCTCCATCAATGCTAATGTAGTTATCAAGAGAAATCCCAAGCCCTGGCAAAAGAGCTAAGGCTGGCTGTAAACATGAGTTACAGCTCAGTCCAATGTACTTGGCTATTTGTCTTCCTCGAGTCCTGTACGCTGCACTTAATAGTCTATATATTGGTATTCCCTAAGTATTTGCCTAGTGTCTCAGTAGATACTAAATATCCATTCAAATAGGTGGAGTAGAACAGAAAGCAGGTACCTCCTATGAGGTATCTGATCTTTTAGTCAAGAGTATCAAACTGGACTAAGTAGGGAATATGGTAAAGAATACTCAGTTGGGCCAAATACTGGTACACACTTCTAAATTCAGCTATCAAAGAGTTTGAGGTTAGTAAATCTCTGGAGTTCAGGAGTCAAGAGCTTAAAGAGATGTTCAAGTGTCCCCTCTAAATATGACATGAGCATGATTCCAGAGAGTGAAGAGTCACTGTATTCCTTAAAGAGAGACCAACTGGATTGCCAAGGAAAGAAAGAAAATTTCAAAACCCTGTATCAAGCAGAACTGAGATTGAGTCTGAGAGTATTTCCAGCCTAGGAAGATGGGGAGAACTAATCTTATTTTTAAAATGTTCTAGCTTCAGGTTTGACATTAATCATCTTTATTTCTCTCAGTCTCATTTTCTTTATCTGTAAAATGAGTGTGTTGGACTAGAGCAGGGTTCTTAACTCTTTTTGTGTCATGGATTCTTTTGGCAACGTGGCAAAGTCTATGGACCCCTTTCTCAGAATAAGAATTTTTTTATTTAAAAAATGTACTGGAAATAAATGTTATCCTTCAGTTAAAGGTTAGTGAAAATGAAAATCTATTTTGTTTTCTTATCCAATTTTATGGACTTCCTGAAATCTATCTATGAACTCCTTAGGGGAGTCTATGCACCAAGGTTAAGAACCCCTGGACTAAATGATTTTTTACATAGTTTTCATTTCTGGCATTCTATAACATGCCTCAGAGAGAAAGCACAGTACTTTAGATTAGAGGGTTCAAGACATCATCTCATGATGTCACTGGTCCTCTGAAAATGAAGGAAAATGATAAAAACAGGGATCTCTGGAAACAAAAACCACTTAGGATACACATCTAAACTAAAGAGTATCTATGCTAGGAGGTCAGAAACCTCCAGCATCCATATTGATTATAAGAATTGATTTGCACAACTGCTAGCAAATTCTATGATTCCTTTCTGTCATTTATATCAGTCTCCCTTCTCATTTTTGTCTCTTGGTTTCCTTCAGGTTCCAGCTAACATCCCACCTTCTACAAGAAGCCTTTCCCAATCCCCTTTAATGCTAGTGCCTTTTATCTAAAATTATCTCCAATTCATCCTATTTATCTTTTTTTGCATACCCTCCCTATCATTAATTTCTGATTTCCTTTATCTCCATAACTCCAGCACTTTGCATAATACCTAGCCTAAAGTAGGCACTTTATAAATGATTTTTAAATTGGTGACTTGTTACAACCCACTGTGATGTGAAATATATACTTTACTATGATAAAAATTTAACTTTTATCATGTACTTATTTGGTTCAGACACTATGTCCCTGGGTAGGCATAGGAAAAAAGAAAAACAAAACAAATAGCATCTGCTCTTAAGAGGTTTTTATCCTGGTAGGGGGATACAATATTTTAGGAGCTATAATGAAATCAAAAGTAATTTCAAGAGGAAGCACTATCATTTTGGGAAGAATTGGGGATCAGTAAAAGCCTTATGAAAAAAGTAGCAACTAACTGTGAGTGAATGAATTAGTGAAGCATTTATTAAGTGCTTTGTATTAAACCAATGAGAATAAAAAGACAGGTAAATCAATTTCTGCATTCAAGGACCTCACATTCTAATATGAAGAAATAACTCACATGGGAGGTTTTACCTACAAGTTCAATGGAAAGATTTCCTGGTCCCTTAGGGTACAGGAAGAGAGAATGGAAATTCATTTTCTTTCATGTCATTTCCATTGACAAAATCACATATGTTTCTAGGAATTTTGAGCAAAGAAGCAAGGAAGAAGAAAATTTCAGGGGCTTCACTACCTATTTAAAAATCTGATGTTGGAGAAGGAATGTCATTATTGACATGACAAAAAGCAAAAAAGCAAAAACCCTTGGTTTATGTTCACCAGACCCATGACTGATTAGAACTATATCTACCTCATCAAATATTTGGGGCAACACAGTTCAAATGATAAGTGATAGAGTATGCTGGCATATAATGCTAAATTTGGGTCACAATTTAGACAAAAAGAAAAAGGGAATGGACTATGACCAGGAACACTAAGGGCCTCTAGTTCTTTCCAACAAATCAGAACCTCTCAGTTGACGCTTATCTTGCTAGAAATATTTTCTTCCCACACACTCTAGCATTTTCAGTATTGACTTTTACCTCTCAGACAGAAATCAAGGATGAACTGAAAGCCCTAATGCTGGGGTTTCCAAAGTAAAAGCTGGCCAATTTCCTCAGAAAATTTGTATTCATCTGAGTTTGGCAAAAGATTCCTGATAGTCAATAAGTTATCTTTGGGAAAGAATCACAGACTAAGCAATTTTTTCTAGCTGGTCTGAAACATCCTGTCTCTGGGTCACATTTCTGTTCTGATTTCACAGTGATGACCGTATATATCAGTGACAGGATCCAATGTCATCCGGACAAGAGTGACTCCTCCATCTGCTTCTCTAAGTGAGTGTGTGTTCTCTTGCAGAGAATCATCTAAGTCAATCTAATTCTTAGTTTCCTCTTGACAGCAACTCCGTGTGTTGGGGAGCCCACTCCCACTAACTTGGGTAGAAACATACCAGATAAGGAAATATTTATTTGGGAATCTACTCTCCATAGTTAATTCCCTTTATTGGGGCAGCCCCAATTGGATAACTACAGAAACCTGCTGGTTATTATTTTCTTAGGCACCAGGGAAATGATAGCTTCTTTGGAGGACATTTTAATGTTAGCCAGGATATCTCTACACAGATAAAAGTTCTTTTGAAACTTCTTGGGGTAGGGGAGTGGGTATCTAACAACTGGTTATATGGAAGTTTAATGCTTGTCTTTTTTTTCTTTAAAACTGATGAGATTTTATCAGTGGAAATTGAATTAAAGAAGAGAGAGATTACCATTTACTTCTTGGTAGCACAGGAAGAAAAATGGAATCTTCCTGACTTCCACCTAAACCTTCCATATATATAGTCTCCTCCATTAGACTGTAGGCTACTTGAGAAAAGGAATATTTTATTTTTCTATTTATATGTTTAGCACTTTTCATAAAAACAATTGCTTAATAAATGCTTTTCATTCATTCATTTTTGTCAGTTAGTGGAAAAAAAGGTTGTCTTTCAACTTTCCATCCCCTCTGTATGTATGTGTTATCTCCCTCTTGGAATTTAGATACCTTAGGGTATGGGCTGATTGTTTGCTTTTATTTTGTTGATTGGCTAAATGATTGAACTCATTAAACTTCAGATACTTCATATGTGCAAGAAGAAGAATTTATTTCTGAGGGGAGGTTGAGTAACTAAGATATGACTCTAAAGTAATATGTGAAATCATTTAAAAATGTTTATCCTTCCTTACATCATCAAATAACCCAAGTAGACTTGGGTCTCAAACCAAATGAGCTTGTTTTTGTCTTATGCAACTGAGGTTTGTTTTCATTTTTTTTTCTTTTTTAACACTAGCTTATAAAGTTATCTCTTTGTAGCACCTACCCCAATGTTTTTTCCCTGAGTCACTTTCTTGAAGTAAAAAGTGGTATGGACCCTGGAATAAATATTCCAATTTTCTTTACCTCAGCTCAGTATCTAGCAAGAAGAAAATTTCTTATAGAAAGTCTGGACATACATGATCTTTTGGTCTGTACATTTGACTATATTTTCTCAATTATTGACTAACCCTTCCATTTCTCAGTGGTTAGGAGAGCAGTGATCCCACTATCTGTAAAATCTATGTAAAATGTTTTGGCCCACCCTTTGTAACAGAGATGTCTTATTTTTTCTTTTTCTTTTTCTTTCATAGAATGTTTACAATATCTTATTATAAATTTTTGGTTGAATATTTGGTCATCTGTCTCATCTGGTAGCCTTCTTGTGTCATCTATGGATTCCACAAAACTCTTCAAAAATTTCCATTTAATTTCTTATTCCAACCTGCTAGACATCACGTGAAACTACAATGGGGAAAGTTGTGAAGAGGAAGGGATAACTGTGATCTAGAAAGCATTAGTATTTACACAAGCTAGGAAAAGAGAAAAGAAGGGGCAAGAAAGAAAAGAAAGGGAAGAAATAGAAAAGATGATAAAGACGAAGGAAAAAGATGGACTTTAAAAAGGAGGAATAAGAAGAAGGGGAGTTAGTAAAGAGGAAAGAGGAATGAGGAAAGGGAAAACAGGAAGGAAAGAAGGAGAAAGAAAAAGAAGAGAAGATAGAGAAAAGAGGAAGGAGGAAGAAAATCAAAAAGAAAAAATGGAAAGGAAAGGAAAAAAGTGGTAGGGAAGGAAGGGAAAAGAGAAGGAATAAGAGGAGACAAGCAAGGAGACAGAAGGGTAAAGAATGAAAGGAGGAACAAAGAAAAGGAGCTGGAAAGAAAGAAGAAGAATTTGTTTTCCAGAAGGTAGATGGAAAATAAAATAAAATGTAGGACTTTTGGCTATCTCCTATTTATCTATTTCCCCAGAAGTTAGAAGTCTATCTAATAACACCTTTTATGTAGGGCTTAGTATAGTATCATAAAAAATTGGATGTTCAAAGTGTTTTTTATCATAATGAAGACAGTATCCACATATACTCCTTATACTGCATAAGTTTAATATATTTCAAACCAATTCCCATATTTACTTTACTCAGTAGGGGTAAGATCAATATCACTGGCAGTTATGAGTTTATCAAGGTAAGAAAGAAACCTCATTTAAGCACTTAATGCCAGATCACTGATGTTAGTGAAAAACATCTAAACAAAGCTTTTATACAGTAACTCTAAGCCAACTTACCTCCTTCTCTTCTCCCTATAAATAAGTCACTCATTATCAGTCCAGAATTTTAATTAGTATTTACTCTAAAGCAAGTTGATAGAATCAACATCCTCATATGGAAAAAGTCCAATGAAGCATATAATTCATTGATTTATTTATGCTATTTGCTAAATATTTTATTTTAAAAACTTGTCTAAGTAGTTAAAAACTTTCAAAATATGACATGCAATATTTTAAAAATATTCTTAAGATATAATAAAATTATAAGAAAATGGGAGTTTCTCTTTTCTTTTGCCTTCTTATTGTCTTGAACATAGTAGGCAATGAATAGATGCCTTAAACAGAATTCAAATAGTTTCTGACTGCTTCTAAATGTACTCATATTTTAGCCTCAGATATGAAATTCATTGTCTTTGGAGTTAAAATCATATCCACACTTTTGAAAGTTGGTTTGCTTTGAGCATTGAGGATATATGTTTCCCAAAATAGTAAACTCTATCCAATATCTCTTTTGTGGGAATGACAAGATTTATCCAATACATTATGAACTCTTAGAAAGAAAATATCCTTGCACCTGAGTTTTAAACTGATTTCTAATTTACAGTTCAAGAACTGACTGAAATAGGACTTTTGGAATGGTGTGTGTCTATGTGTGTGTGTGTGTGTGTGTGTGTGTGTGTGTGTGAATATAAAGAGAAATCAACTTTGGGCAATATGTTGTCCAATCTTAATGCCTTCAAGGAACATTCATTGCAAAAACTAAAAATTAAACTTGAAGACTGGTGTGTAAGGTGCAACATGCAGAGTACCCCTTGTGTTTTTTTATCATATTTAACTTACTGGTTAAAAATTTCACCAATTTATGAATGTTAACCTCTAGCAGCATGCATAAGATTAAAATAACAAGGCACAAAGATTTGAGAAATTGTCCAAGAAATTATTTCTATTGTTAGCTGCAAAACATGTGAATTTTTCATAATTCTAGTCTCATCTTTTCTCCCCACCCCACCCCCTGCCCCTTTCAGAAAATGTGAAAAGAGGATCAGAGAGGTATGGAAAGGTCTAGAGTTCTCCAAAAGGATATAAATTACAAAATGGAATGCAGAAATCTTCCTAATAAAAACATTATTTTTAGCACTAAATTTATGACTGGCTGAAAATGGACACTGGGTCTTACCTTTTCTGGTTCTGCTGGAACTTTATGGGGAAGCTAATTCAAAGGTCTGATGGATTTACTTGTTAAAACAGAGACAAAACACATTTAATTATGTTGTTAATTTAATTGTGGTTTATAAAGAAATAATTCAACATTTAAGTAAGAATATAATTATTTCTTTGAATTCATAATATTAGTGATGATGTTGATGACAAAAATAACTGACTTCTAGAGCATCTGAAGGTTTAGAAATAACTAACACCAATATTCAATGTGATAACATTCTTATTAAGAACAGAGAAAAGTAAGGCCAAATTTTATCTAAGATCATTAATTGATTCAATGAAAATGGAGGTGTCAACAATAGCCTGTATTTTTATATCATTTTAAGGTTTTCAAAATGTTTTACAAAAATGGTGCCATTTGGTCCTTATGGTAACCCTGTGGGAGAATTGCTATTATTCTTCATTAACAGTTAAGGAAACTTTGTCAAAGAGACAAAGGGACTTGTTTATCCTATTGTCTAGTCTACCCTTATTCAGGGATCTCATGGCTAAATAAAGAGCCATGATCAAAACTAGGTCTTGTTTATTACACAATTATCTATCAGAGTAGGTTACCTTTATTAAGTGAAACAAATAGTTTAAAAGATTAATAACTTTGAAGCCACAGGATGAAATTCATAGTTGACAGATGACAATCTATAAAATTATGGGAGGCAGAAGCTTAGCTAGTATATTGAAAGATTATTTTGGAATCATTTAGACCTGGATTCAAATTCTGCCTCAAATACAGTGTGATCTTAGGCAATCCACAGAAGGAAAAACTCTAAGAAAAGACTTCTTAAACTCATAGACTTAATGGATCTATGAACTCAAATGAGAAAAAAATTAACCTTCATTTCAACATAACTGGTTTCCTTTTCAAATTTTATATATTTTATACATTTATAAACATTATTCTATGAAGGTGTCCAAAGGCTTCATCAAAGTGCAAACATAGAAAATATTAAGAACCATAGAAGTAGCTAGGTGGCATAAGGGATAGAGTCAGGAAGACCTGAATTCAACCCTGGCCTCATTTGTATTTACCCTGGGTAAGTCACTTAACTCCAACTGCTTCCCCCCCCCAAAAAAAGAAAAATACCAAGACTATAATAAAATTCAGAGGAAATATATGTCTGCCTTAGTGGAAGGAATTTCCTCATCAGGATTTCGCTATAACAAATAACTTATTCAAATTGACCCAAAAGATATCCAAGCCTATGACAAAAAGTAGATATTTCTATAAAATAGGTTGGATAACTACCCCTGGGGTGAGAAGGCTGAACTTCCAACATAATCTATTAGACTGTTACTGAGAAATCAGTGAATATCTTGAAGAGGGCTTAGCAGTATGCTCATAACTGTGGCAGATATAAAATTACCCAAGATGGCATCCTGATTCTTGCTCAGTTTCTTCTAGCTTCTAGTAGAAAAACCAAGACATGCATCAAGACAAAAAATAGAGAATGTCAAAGAGTAAAAATTTCTGGGATAAGTTCCAAATAAGTGTCAATTTTCTGAGTGTAAATACTAACTGCTAAAGGAATTCTAATAAGGGAAAGAATACCTCAGCTTTTCATTAGAAGTCCATATTCTTGTTCCATTCCAGATTTCTATCATTATTTCATATGACTTTCCTTCACATACTCTCCATCATTTCCTCAAATTCTAGTGGTTTGGAACACTCTGTTGATATTATTAGTCATTAGTCTCATTCTCATTAGTTCTCATTCTCATCCTCCCAAATGATCTTCCCATATTGCGATATGCCTCAATCAAACCACCAATGTCCCATTCTATATTCTCCTCCTATTATATTCTTTGGAGCAATGTCTTCATAATTAATGAACTACTTCTCATCTTAACCCTATTCTTTTTTTAATCCCTCCATTTTCTTGTACCCACTGAGACCTGACTTTCTCCTTCTTTGATCATTCTTTCTAGCACTACCTCAACTCAGTGGTTGTTGTAGGGAATTTGGAATATTCTTTGTTTCACATTGCTACTTCCAGGTTCTACCATTGTTCCAGTAACATATTCCCTTTTGAAGTTCAAATCTATTCTAAACACTTGCTATCTATGTGATTTCAGATAAATTTAATTCCTTATGATTTCAGTTACCTAATATGTAACATGGGGGTTAATAATGATTCACAGAGTTGTTAAGAAAATCAAAGGAGATAACATACTTGAATAACCCCATTTCAGAAAAAGAAATAGAAGAAAACATCAATATACTCCCTGAGAAAAAGTCTCCAGGTCCAGATGGATTTACAAGTGAATTTCTACCAAATATTTAAGGAACAATTAATTCATATTCTACATAAACAATTTAAAAAAATAGAAGAAGGAACTCTACCAAATTCCTTTCATGATACCAACATGTTACTGATATCTAAACAAGGAAGAGTCAAAACAGACAAAGAAAATTATAAAACAATTTCTCTAATGAACTTTGATGCAAAAATCTTAAATAAAATTTTAGCAATGAGATTACAGCAAGTTATTACTTGGATAATACAGCATGATTGGGTAGGATTTATACTAGATAGGTAGGGATGGTTTAATATTAGGAAAATACTCAACATTGAACTTATCAATACCAAAATCAACAGGAAATAATATGATTATCTCAATAGATTTTTTAAAAAAGCCTTTGATACAACCCAACTTCTATTTCTATTAAAAACACTGGGAAGTTTAGTAATAAATGGAGTTTTCCTTAAAATAATAAGTAGTATCTTCCTAATAATCAACAAATATTATATATAAAGGGTATAAACATGGAGTATTTCCAATAAGATCAGGGGTGAAACAAAGATGTCCATTATCACCATTGCTATTCAATATATTTTTAGAATAATAGGTCTAGCAATAATAAGAGAAGAAAAAGAAATTGAAGGAATCAGAATTGGCAATGAGGAAGCAAAGCTTTTGCCCTTTGTGGATTATAAGATGGAAGACTTAGAGAACCTGAATAATGGGGTAAATCTCATTACATTAAGAAGTAAAAAAAAACCTATTGCAATAGAAGGGAAAAGGGGAGGAGGTGAGATTATCTGAATAAATCATCTAAAATACTCCTTGAAACAATTAACATATCCAGCAAAGAAGCAGAAATAAACCCACATAAATCATCAGCATTTCTATACAAGAACAACAAAGCTTAAAAGCAAGAGACAGAAAGAGAAATTCCCTTTAAAGTAAGTGTGCACAACATTAAATACTTGAGAATCTACCTCCCAAGACAAACCCCAAAACTGTATGAACACAATAACATAGCACTTCTCACACAAATAAAGTCAGATCTAAATTGGGAAAAAATGTCAGCCCCATGATTAGGTCAAGCTAATATTATAAAAATGACAGTGCCACCCTAATTAAATTTCTTATTCAGTGTCATATCAATCAAACTACCAAATAATTATTTTACTGAGCTAGAAAAAATAGTAACAAAATTTAACCAGAGCAACAAAATGTCAAGAATAGCAAGGGAACTGAAGAAAAAAAAATGTAAAGGAAGATGGCATAGCTCTACCAGATCTAAAACTATACTATAAAGCAGCAATCATCAAAACTGCCTGGTACTGGTTAAGAAACAGAGTAGTAGATTGGTGGATTAGTTTAGGTTCAAATGAAATAGTAGTAAATGACTATAGTAATCTACTATTTGACAAATCCAAAGACATTAGCTTCTAAGATAAGAACTCACTCTTTGAAAAAAATTGTTGGGAAAACTGGAAAATAGTATGGCAAAACTAGTCATAGATGCACATCTCACACCCTGTACCAAAATAAGGTCAAAATGGGTACAGGATTTATTTATTTTTTAATTAATGTATTTATTGTCATTGATGTGCACATGTATATTTTTAAGTTACAAAATTTCTTTCTACCCTCCCTTCCCACCCTCTCCCCTCAGAGACAAACAGTTTTAGCATTGTACATACATATTTTGATAAACATGTTTACAGATTAGTAATTTCTGGTATGAGGAATTAGGATTAAGGGAAAGGGATACATTAGAGAGAATTTTTGTAATGTGTTCATCAGATTCTGAAGTATAGGGGTTTTTGGTGAGTTTTGTTTTGTTTTGTTTTTCTTCCTTTGGATGGGGATGAATATAGTTCTTAGCCAGTCTAATACAGTTGCTCTAGCTCAAAGAACTGCTGAGAAGAGCTGTTTCCATGAAGGCTATTTTCTACAATGTTGTTGTTGATGTGTACATTATTCTTTTGGTTCTGCTCCTTTAGCTCAGCATTAGATCCCATAAGTGATTCCATGCTTTTCTAGAGTCCGACCATTTATGGTTTCTTATAGAACAATAGCATTCCATAGTATTCATGCACCAAAACTTGTTTAGCCATTCCTAAACTGATGGGCATCTCCTCAATTTCCAATTCTTTGCCACTACAAAAAAGAACTGTTATTGGAATTACTGGGTCAAAGGGTATGAACAGTTTTATTGTGGACACAGGATTTAGACATAAAGGGTGATACCATAGATAAACTAATAGAACAAGCAATTATCATCACATCTGTGGGAAAAGGGGACAAATTTATGATCAAACAAGAAGTAGAGTATATTATTAATTGCAAAAAGAATGATTTTGACTAAATTAATTTAAAAAGCTTTTGCTGCCCTAATTAGAAAGAAAGCAGAAAACTGGAAAACAATCTACACAATTGAGAGTTCTGCTAATGGTCTTCTTTCTTTCTTTTTTTAATTGCCATTTATTTATTTATTTATTTATTTATTTTTGTTTCTTTTTTCATCAATATACACATGTAAATTTTTAAATTACAAAATTTCTTTCAACCCTCCCTTCCCATCCCCTCCCCTCAGTGGTGAACAGTCAGGTTAGTACTGTATATACATATTTTTGATAAATAAATTTACAGATTGCTGATTTTTGGCATGAGGAATTAGGATTAAGGAAAAGAGATATATAAGATAATTTTCATAAAGTGTTCATCAGATTCTGAAGTGTTGTTGTTATTTTGTTTTTCCTTCCTCTGGATGGGAAGGTCTCATTTCTAAAATATATAGAGAACTGCATCAAATTTATAAGGTTGCAAGTCATAGATAAATGGTCAAATTGATTAAAGTGATTAATGATCAAAGGATATGAATAGTCAGTTTCAAATGAAGAAATTAAATCTATATATAATTGTATGAAAAAAATGTTCCAAATCATTATTTATTAGAGAAATGCAAATTAAAACAACTGGGAGGTGTCACTTCACACCTATCAATTTGGTGACAAATGACAAAATGACAAAAAGGGAAAATGATCAATGTTGGAGAGGTTGTGGGAGGATTGGGACAGTGCTGAATTGCTGGTGGAGTTGTGAATGGATCCAATCATTCTGGAGAGCAATATGGAACTGTGCCCAAAGAGCAACAAAACTGTTCATTCCCTTTGACCCAGCAATTCCAAATCTAGATCTATATCCAGAAGAAATCATAAAAAATGTGGGAAATCCCACATGTTCCAAAATATTCATAGCAGCACTTTTTGTGGTGGCAAAGAATTAGAAATTGAGGGGATGACCATCAATTGCGAAATGGCTAAACAAGTTATGGGATATGAATACTATGGAATACGATTGTTCTATAAAAAACCATAAATGGTCAGACCCTAGAGAAGCATGGAATGACTTATGGGATCTGATGCTGGGTGAAGGAAGTAGAACCAAGAAAACAATGTACACATTGACAATAACATTGTGAGATGATCAATCCTGATGGATGCAGCTCCTCTCAGTAGCTCAGAGAACTAGGACAATCCTACTAAATCAGCTATAGACAATGCTATCCCCATCCAGAGGAAGAAAAACAAAACAAAATTCTTCAGAATCTGAGGAATACTACAATAACTTTTTTAAAAAAATTTTATGTATATCCTTTAATTCTAATTCCTCATATCAAAAATTGATAACCTGTAAACATTCTTAGCATAAATATTTAAGTATGATATTAATTTGACTGTTTGCCAATGAGGGGAGTGGGGGTGGGAAGAGAGGGTGTATGGAAATTTTTTAACTTAGGAATATGCATGAATGTTAAAAAAACTTTCATAGCATGTATTTGGAAAAGTAAAACATTAATTAAAAAAAGAAAATCAAATGAGATAAATTATGTTAATTGTTTGGCAAACCTTAAAATGTTTTATAAATGTTAACTATTAGTTCTCCTTTTCTTCTTCCTATTCCTATAGTGGGGAGGGGGGCAGAGAAGGAAGTTTAGATTAGAAGGTAAGATTTGAGATAAGTTTAAAGGAAACCAAGAAGAGATTGAGGTAAGGAAGACATGCATTACAGTTATGGTAGATTTGGAATAAAGAGACAGATAGAAATAGAATTTTTAATATGAGAAAACAGTAAAGGCAAACTTAGGATGCTAGCACTATGTATGTGTGTGGGTGTGTATGTCTGGGTGTTTGACAGAGTGTGTGAGAGAGAGAGAGATAGAAAGATTTTTTAAAATTTACACTTCTCTGTGAAAGTCTATTTCCTCAAGCCTCAGTTTCCTTATCTGCAAAATAGGAGATAATATACCATCAATCTCATGGGGCTGTCGTGGGAATCAAATTATATAGTGACTGTAAAAACTTAGTAAATCTTCAGTCCTTTGTGAGCTATGTTGAGCTGTGCTACCCTAAACAGTGCTGCACAGGATAGGTCTTTATGCTCTTTTTCACTTAAATCCAATATTATGTCAATATCTACCTAGCACATTTCAAAGACTGAGACAATACAACCTGAATACAATGCCAGGCCGGTTTTTATTTAAGAAAACTGATATTTGCTGAAATTAAAATGAGCCATACATACTGTTGATTTCACAGCCACAGTAATAGAAGTCACAGAAGGTCCCATGTGGTAGCTAACTAGTTATGCTATTGACATTACTTCTAATTTGGTTTCATCTGTTCATGCAGGTTTATCACTGCAGTGCCCCTTGGTAATACAAATGTACAAAATCCCCAAGCTATGTAACACAGATTCATTGCCGCAGTATTGCAGTGATAATACCTGAGCACCTACAGAATTAACAAAAATAAGAAACATTGATGTCACTCAGAGTTTTGACAAATCTGCAAAATGCTGAGGGAGAAGTATATTCCTTGGGCAGGATATGATGCTATCTCTGCATTTATAAAGGATGTGTCTTATTTCAGTTTCTTTTGCATTTAGCTAAAGAATTGTTCAACCCCATTTTCCCATAGCTTCCTTTCCCATAAGTACTATTGTGCTGAAATTTTAAAAAAATGCTCAACAGAGGAAGGTAATGAATACTTTTGATCACTTTAATACAAATCATGTAAGAAAATTTGTGGCTATATAGTAAATGTGGAATTGATAGATCCAGAAACTTAATTTCTGGTTAGTTCTTTCTATATCATTTACAGGACAATTAAAAAAAGGGTCTAATATCTTTCCAACAAAGCAATTAAATCTGAATCATTACTGTCATTAAGAAATATGAAATTCTACTTTAGATTTATTGTGCTATGTGCACTTTTTTACACATCTTGGTCCTCACTACATCATTATACTCCTTATCTATATCTAGTTCAATTGACCACTATACTCTTCACCTGTAATTTATCATCATTCTAGTCTTTCAAGGGTCCATCAGTTAATATCAGAAAGAATCTCAAGTCAAAATAACCTGCTTAGGTAAAAAAACGATTTAGCATATGATACACAGACACAGACACAGACACAGACACACACACACACACACACACACACACACACACACACACACAGCAGAGATTAGTGAAGTCCAAAAGGGAATTGTACCTAAACCAACTGTGACAAATGATTGTATATTTATATATATGGGAAGTGGTAGAAAGGAGTAAATAGAATCTGCATAAGATAGTAGAAAGAAAACTGTGCTGAAGTCTGAGGAGCTGGACCCAAATCTTAAGTGAGCCCTGTTGTTAAGCACCTGTATGATCTTAGGGAAATTTTTCAACCACTTAGGTCTTTATTTTCCTTATCTAAAAAATGAAGGGTTTGGATTTAAATCTTCAAGTTCTGAATCTGGGTTCTTAGGTTAAAACACAAATTTTTTGAGTCATGGTGATGATTCACAATGTATGTGTGTGTGTGTGTGTGTGTGTGTGTGTGTGTATGGGTTGTGGTAGGTGTGTATACACATGAAGAAATGAAATTGTAGAGAGGAGTAGAGTGAGACTTGGAACATTTGACTCCTGGTCCTGGTGAAGCACACCTTTCCTGTGGAACTTCTAAGCTATCTCGGATTGGGAAAATGTATCACTCAGTCTTTCTGTGGGTTCTGCCCCGCTAAATTTTGGTTAGATTCATCCTTTGTTTTTGGGGGGTTTGGGGGATCAGAGTTTTTGGGAGATGCTGCCTTCATGCTGTCATCTTAGCTCTGCTGAATTGGAACATTTGAATTCTACTTTTGATTCTAACTCAAAGCAGCTGTAAGACTCACTTAAGATCCCCAGGTCTCAATGTTCTTAATTTCAAAATGAAGTAGATAACAGGTGAGATGACCTCTAAGGTCTTTTCTAGAGATGCTATTCTATGATTCTAAGACAGGAGATCATATGCTGGGGTCTGTCAATCTATTGCTTTAATGTGATGACAATTATGTTCTCAGATAATTAATTTCCCTTGCAATTCTGTGTATTCTCTGACACCTTTAACAACATTATTCAAGAGTTGAATCCATACCTTCCTGAGTCTTGTTCTCCAGGCACCATTCCACATTGGCTCTTCTCCAAAATTTCATCAGATAGTCAAATCAGGCCACAGCATACAATAAAGATTAAGAACCTCTGCTATAAGCTTTTATTTTTAAAAATTATATTATCCAGAGGTTTTTAAAAATATTTTTATTTCTTTGTTTTTCCAACAATATGCAATGATAGATTTTCACCAATCATTTTTTTTCAAGATTTTGAGCTTTACATTTTTCTCCCTCCCACCCTTACCCTGACAGAATACAATCTAATATGGGCTTTACATGTGTAATTATGCTAAACAAAGATCCATATTAATCATATTGTGAAAGAAGAATCAAATCCAAACAGAATAAAGAAAATCATTAGAGAGAAAAACAGTTCCCTCCCTGGCAGACTTGTGTGTATAGTTCCTGTTCTGGGCATCATATGTTGAGTCCCTTTCTAGACTCCCTCAATCTTTCCCAGGAGAGTGTTGAAGGGGAGGGTGACAAGGAAGACAAGGATGACAAGTTCTCCAAGATCCCCAAGGTTTCCAAGGTCTCCATTTATTGAACCAAATACCAGTGTTTAAATACCTCTCCAGTGTCTAATCCACTCCCACTCCTGTGGCACTTAGTAAGATAAGGCTCTGGTACTCAAGGACACCAGGTGAAGATAATTTACAGTGTCCCCACACAACAGTCCCTAACATATTCCCTTCTTGTCTTTTTTTGAAACAAAATTATTATATAATGAATGCCACATAAATTGTAAACAAAAGTTCAAAAATAGTATAAACAATAATAAAAACCAATATTCCCAAATTCCTTGAAATACATTTTATCCTCAACTAACTTACAAACAGACAAAGATTACAAAGTTTTTTTTTTCTTTTGCCAACAAAAAACCTTTCAAAGCAATAAAATTCAAAACCCAAACTAAAAGAAATAACTTTTAACTCAGGTAACATTTATTTCAGATCTGAATCACACACACACGAGTTTAGACACTAACACAAGCACAGCAACAACTCTCTTGTATCACATTTACCTAGCTGAGACTGATACCCTGGCCAGCACTAGATCTCAGAATATAGAAACATTTTCTTACCTCTCCAAGTCAGTAGAAAGATGTAAAAATGTCCTATTGATGATTAAATACACACATACACACACACACACACACACACACACACACACACACACACACCAAAATATTAGCCAAAAGCACAGGCTTCCTTCAAAAGACAAAATCTAAATTTCCCAATCCCAGAAAAAAAAAATCTGTTTCCCCTTTTCTCTTAACTAATTGAACCATGAAGCTTCCTAATCAATAACCTATTGAAAAAGTAGTCATTGCCCAACCCCGCTCTCCTCTGCAAACCAGAAAGAAAGTGTGGGAGTCACTTGATTTCTAAAATAAGGTTTTTGAGACATGGGTTTGAGTTTTGAAATTCCAAAAAGAAAGATTTTCCTACTCCCTCCCCCCTTCCCTCAGCAGAAGGTGGGGGTGACAGAGAATGAGAGAGAACTTTTGAAACCACTTAAGATGTTGACAGTACAATCTGGAGTTGTTGCACCCTGTGAACAGCAGTCAAAACCATTACAGAGAGTGAAATTCGTAGGCGTCAAGGTCCTCATCAGAGTCTGTATCAGGGTCCAAGGTCTCTGCAGCTAGTCACAGGTCCAGGGACCCTGGTGGCGCCTAGAGAACACAGCAAAAGAACAGCAAGCAGGTTCTCCACCTCCTGACATCCTGTTCATGGCCCTGGTTCTGATGGCAGACTGCTGCTTGAGGAAGAAGCTTCATTCCCTTAGGCACTGCCTCAGAGGCTCTACTTCTGCTGACTTCTCAATGTTGAATACCATTTATCTTTTCACTTTAAACTGGATTGTAGCTGAGGAAGAAGCTTTGTCCCCTGAGGCACCACCTCAGAGACTCCACTCCCCCCTCCCACTCCTCAATGCTGAACACTATTTATCTTTTCACGTTCACATTATACCTCTTCATTTAAAATCAGCCCCCCACCCAGTAACAAATCAACCTGTTACTTTCTCCAGAGGCCTCTGCTCTGGGATGTCACCTGGTGCTCTTGCTTGTATCTGCTATGTCCTTATCCTGGACTTCATTCAGCTAACGCTGCCTTTATGCCCCTTTTTGGGTGTCATATGTTGAGTTCCTGTTCGAATGCCAATATGTTTAGTCCCTGTTGTGGATGTTATATGTTGAGTCTCTTTCTGGACTCCCTCAATCTTCCCCAGGCAAGTGTTGAAGGGGCGGGAGACAAGGAAGACAAGGAGGACAAGTTCTCCAAGATCCCTAAGATCCCCAAGGTCTCCAAGGTCTCCATTTATTGAACCAAATACCAGTTCTTAAATACCTCCCCAGTCTCTAATCCACTCCCACTCCCATGACACTTAGTAAGGTAAGGCTCTGGTGCTCAAGGACACCAGGTGAAGATAATTTACAGCACTCCCACACACAGTCCCTGACACTTGTGGTTTTATTCATCCAAAGAACTCCCAATGAGGATACTCCCTTTTTCAATTCAGAGTAACTTAGAGACCTTGAAAGTCTCTTGGGAGAACTATCTTGGGTCAGGGTCACATAAGATAGAATGGATCAGAGATATTAGTGCACACTGCACTCAGTCTTCATAACTACATCTCTCTGCTCACTATTTCACTACTGTCTCCTTTCTTCTGTCACTTTCTCTGAAAAACAGAACTTTAGCCATTTAAAAAAATATAGGATTTATTTACAAGTTAGAGCAAAACAGAAAATTAAGACAATCATCAGTATGATTCAAATTTAGCTACAAAAGGATGTTAGGGAGGCTTACTTCAGACTAGCTCTCTACTGAAAAAGTATTTTGGACCCCATATTTTAGAGCCCTTGAGTCAAAAGTTTCTAAGTTTAAATCCAGGTTCTAAATTTAATTTTTTGGTTCTGGGCAAGTCATACATTGTATGATCATGGAATATTAAAACTAGAAGGAATGTGAGACATCCTTTTGTGACAATTATAAAATTCTGAGAGACATAGTTTTGGGGTAATCCAGAATGTTATTAATAAAAGAATGGTCATTTGGTTCTCTCATTCAGATCAAAAAGTCTCTAATGGTAGAGTTCTCACAGTTTATATTGCCTTTCTGGTTACAGTTATGGGTGTTCTTGAGAGATGCCAATCAACTCTGCTCGGTTAACACAGTGAATATAATAAAATGAGGGTCTTGGGGAAAATTACTTAGGTCACTCAAATCTTGGTCAAAGAGTCATCAATTTCCATATCCCCTTTCTTGACAAAAGTGAGAATCAAATTTTTCTGATGCTTTCTGTTAAAATACAATTAGCAAGAATACACCCATTAGCCCAAATTTAGAATTTCTTTGACTGGATAATTAGATCATGGCCTGGGTAAATCTTTAGGAGAGATTTCTGATACTGGTAGTTTCTGGATGGGAAGCAGAAAAGGGAAAAAAATCTTTGATATTAATATAATAATTAGTTGTTAAGTATAATAGAGTGATGTTAATTTCTCACAATCTTTTCGATTTCCATCACTTTAAAGATGAGGAAACAGAGGCAAAAGAGGTTGTGCCTTACTCAAGGTCAAAGAATAACTAAATGTCTGAACAGATTTGAACTCAAGATGGATCTTCCTGACTCCACCCAAGGTACTATTTTCACTGTACCACCAAGGAACCCAGAAGAAACATTAGGCATCATCCTCATATTACAGATGAGGAAAATGAGTCCCAGAGAGATTAAGGAACTTGCTTAATGTTAGTACAGATAATTTATGTCAGGAAGGATTTGAACCCAAGAATCCTGATTCTAAATCCAATACATTCCACTATATCACTTCAATTGTCAAAAGTTTCCTCATCTATAAAATGGGATTGTGAATACTGTATCAGTAACTTCACAGATTTGTGGGAACTTTTTTTGGCAAACCATTAAGTGATATATAAATCTGAATTTTCATCACCTTCGTCATAGTCATCATCATCATCATCATCATCATGACTGTGTAATCACATTTATAAGGTCAAACCATTCATTTCATTATGTTTATATGATTGTATGCTGGAGCCAGGATAGAAACATCAATTTGTACACTACTTATGAGCTGATGCATGTCTAAAGGAATCTATATTTCATTAAGAAAAAGAACATGACCATCCTAAAAAAGATCCTTTCAAGTCAAGTCAAAGACTCAGAGTTTTGGCTTCAACAGTCTTCCTAGAATGTTATTTTCCATTCTTGATAACCTGGTGTCTTGCCAGTAGCAGGAATTTTGTGTGGTTTACAATTATGACATCGACAAGGAATTAGGAAACAAAATAAACGTTTACATATTACAAGAGGGGAGAAAGAAGCCTAAAGTTTCATTATTTTCTTGTCTCTGAGGATCTAATTAAAATCTCAGAATAAACTTAGAGGATTGTTGAGAGGGTGGGCATGCGTATAGGCAGGCACGCAGCAAGACGCTTCTCCAGTCGGCTCCCACCTCCCAAGTAGCAGAATGCTGCATTGCTGCATAAATAAATCATTTGGAAAGCTCACTGTTTGAACACAATCGATAGCTCCTTCGTACTGGGGTCAGACATCGTATATCCACAGCCCGGTCTGACCCGCAGTTGTATATAAAATATGATATTAAAGGAAGCTTCCAACCAGCCTGTTTCTACTTTGGGGAGAAACTCATCTTATCAATCATTCATCCCTTTTTGCGCACTCCATCATCACACATAGGCTTGCAACATTTTGGAAAGTTAATAGCACAAATATGAAGTTTGGCCCTCAGGAAACTAGAAATCCATGTCACAGAAGCCATGAGCTATCTAACAATTTTTCTAGTGTGTACTTAGCCGGGATTTATTGACCAGATCAGATAGCAGAAGGTCCTATTTCTGTTTAAATAGTTTTGGCTAGTCCTGTATGGGTCTATATTTTTCAGTTCTTTTTTAAAAAATGAATGTTTTATTGATGCTTTAAAAAAATCACTGTCACTTCTCAGTGGCTTCTCTCACACAGAAGTAGACCCCCCCTTGTAACAAAGTATAATCTTTGAAAAAAATAGACTTTTTAAACTTTTTGTCTTTTGCTTTTATATCACCCTTATTTCTAATTATATTCTCTGCTTGTACCTAGTTAGTCTTCTCTTATAGTCAAGAAGGTAGGGAGTAGGATAACACAGTTCAGTATAACTAACAAACATTATCCTCAAAGTCCAAAAGTATATGCAGCACCTATGCAAAGTATCCCCATTTCTGTAAAGAAGGGAGGGAGGTATAATTTTCTTCATTTCTTTCCTGAGGCTGAACATTAAATAGTATTTGGGTAAGTTTTTGTTTGTTTACTTTCCTCTTTTCCTTTACATTGCTGTAGTCATCTTGCAAATTGTTCTCCTTGTTCTTCTTCATTTTACATCAGTTCTTATAAATTTTCCCATGCTTCTCTGAATTCTACTTATTCCTCTTTTCTTATAGCATAAAAAAATTTCACTCTATGTCTATCAATTGTTCAGCTATTCTTCAATTAATGGGCATCTATTTTTTCCAATTATTTGCTACCACAGAGTGCTGCTATGAATATTTTGGTATAAATGAAACCTTTCTTTCTGTATTTGTAGAATGTCTGATCAGAAAAAGTACAGTTAAGCAAAATAAATTAAGATACTGATCATATCTCACAATATATACCTTGCAGGTTCAAAGTCTCTTCCAGCAAAGATGAAAGCATCATCATCATCATCAGTCCCCTGAAGTCACAACTGGTCACTAAATTAATAAAATTCTGATGTCTTTCCATGTTGCTTTTAAACATCTTCTCTAATTTCCCTAAATTTGTCATATTTGTTTTCTTTTAGGGTACAATTTAAATATTTGTTATGTCTATATGTTTGTTCAGTTATTCTTCAATCAATGGCTACCAAATCAATAATTGCCACAAGTCATACTGTTCATATTTCCTATGCACGTATATATATGCATACAAATATGTATACATAAACATATATGATCTAATGATCATAGGTACATATATATGCATGTAGTATAACTGATTATTTTATAATGCTATCACTTTACTTGCAACAAAGAAGTTAAATAAAAATAAATTAATCCATTAGCAATACTTTATATAGTAAGCCTCATTCTGTACTTCTAATATCTGACCTATTTGTTTGCAGGAAGGAGATACGCTCCATTCCTTTTAAGTAACAATTAATTTTATTCAATAAGAGTTTAGGTATTTATAATGGGCAGCTAGATGTTACAGTGTATAGAGCACTGGTCTTGAAGCCAAAAGGATGTGAATTCAAATACAGTCTCAGACACTTGACACTTACTAGTTGTATAACCTTGGGCAAGTCACTTAACCCTGATTGTCTTGCATCCAGTCATCCTGATCTATATCTGACCACTGGGCCCAGATGACTCTGGAGAAGAAAGTGAGGCTGATGACAGCATAGCATCCCCTCACTCAGATCCAATTCATGTGCTTGTCATGGCATCACATCCCTTGATGTCATAGTTCTCTTTGAGAATAGAGAACAAACATCATCATTATCATCATCAGGTGTCTATAAATATAATATTCCTGCATATTATTTATAATCATTTTGTTTTTCTGTTCCTAATATTTTCCCAAATAATCTCTGAATATTTGTGAATTCTTACTGCATAATAATATTCTGGTACCTTCATGAATCTTGATTAGCTAAGTCATTCCTCAATCAATGGACATCCGTTCTGTATCCAGTTCCTTGTTACTATAAAAGTACTGCTAAAAATACCATTTTTTTGTAGGTATACATTTCTCTTTCTCTTTGACCTTCTTTGACCATATGCCAGAAGTGATATTACTAAGAAATTTATGTGTTGTATAAAAAGTTTTTAGTACAGTCCCAAATTATTTTTGAGAATGCTTGAACTAATTCAGTTTTATCATTAATATATTAGTGTGCTTTGCTTCCTCATGGTCTCTTCAACAATTACTATTTTGTCTTTTGAACTTAAATTTCATAGTTTTTTGGTTGGAATTTCTCCTATTAATAGTGGGGCATTCTTTCATATGACTGTTGCTAATTTGCATTTCTTTTTTTGTATATTGAATCTTCAAATCATTTAACTACTTGTCTATTGGGAAATTGTTATTGTTCTCATATATTTCTTTCAATTTCTTATATATTTGGGCATTAGGACTTTGGTTTTTTTTTTAGTTTTTTTGCAAGGCAATGGGGTTAAGTGGTTTGCCCAAGGCTACACAGCTAGGTAATTATTAAGTGTCTGAGGTGGGATTTGAACTCAAGTAGTCCTGCCTCCAAGGCCAGTACTCTATCCACTGCACCACCTAGCTGCCCTCTGCATTAGGACTTTTAAAGACTTTAATAAAGATATATTTCCCCAATATACAGGCTTCTATATATTCTTTTGTTGTATAGTCTTTTAATTAAAAAATTAAAATTGCTCATTTTGCATTTTATGATCATTTCTATTCCTATTTAGATTAAGAATTTTCTCACTGGCCATAATTGTGTGCCTTTATCATATTATAACAATTTATATTTAGGTTATACATCCATTTGTAGCTTATCATGTTATATAATGTTCTTGTTTAAACCTAATTTTTGCCAATACTTTCAAAGAAAATTTGAGTCAGAAGGAATGAAAAGTATTTCCAAAGGACAAAGTATACCTTGCTGATATAGAAAGTGAAAGAATTATGTTGAATATAGAACCTAGGTCTGGCATTATAATTTCTCCAGGTATTTACATGAAAGACTCAAACAACAAAAGCTAAAAGATATTAACATATATTTTCCTTTTTTTAAAAAAGTTGATACTTCTGTTTTTGTATGTCATTTCTAGAGAAACAATCTTTTCCCTTCAATGTTTTGAACACTTCCTTGTAACAAAGAACTACAATCAAATAAAATCACTTGAAAAGAGTAACATCTGGCAATAAATACAACATTCTGCCCTAATAATCTCCATCTTTTTTTACAATAAGAAGAGTGTTTTGTTATCTGTCTTTCAGGATCATTACTGACATTTCATTTGTTCAGGGTCTTACTTCTTTTTAGTAAACTAATATTTTATAATGTCACAGTATTGTTCATTACTTGTGCTTATTTCACTCCCAATGAGGACCTAGAAATCTTCTTGTTTTTTTCTGAATTTCTCAAGTTCAATAACTCCCTCCATAATAATTTCTGATTATATTCATATGCTAGTTTTTTCAGTCATTCTTAAGTTCTTTGTTTTTCATCCCTTCCTAACCAAAAAAATGTGCTACTACAAAAATTCTGCCATGAAGTTCATTGTACTGTAGTTCTTAAAATGTTTATTATTATTTCTTCCTTATGTTACATGTATATGATTTCTTTATTTCTTAACACATACGGTGTGTTATTTCTTAATACATGGAATATGTTTATTTCTTAATATTCTCATTAAGATATTCTTTTAGGTAAGCCATATCTTTTTTTTTCCAAAATCAGTTCACTTTCACTCTTTCCTTATTTATCTTTGCATTGCATTTTAGCTTTGAGAGAAGGTAATTTTACTCTTATTACTTTGTTACTATCAATGGCCTTTTTTTTAGGTTTTTGCAAGGCAAATGGGGCTAAGTGGCTTGCCCAAAGCCACACAGCTAGGTAATTATTAAGTGTCTGAGACTGGATTTGAACCCAGGTACTCCTGACTCCAGGGCTGGTGCTTTATCCACTGCACCACCTAGCTGCCCTATCAATGATATCTTTATAGCTCACCTAGGTTTTCTTTTAAGTTCTTAGATGCCATACATTTACTTCGTGTGTGTGTGTGTGTATGTGCACGCGCATTTTGGAGTTGGGGCTAAGCAGTTGGGGTTAAATGACTTTCCCAGGCTCAAACAGCTAATGAGTGTAAAGTGTCTGAGGTCTGATTTGAACTCAGGTCTTTCTGCTTCCAGGGCTCTCTTAGTCAGCTGCTCCAGTGTATATAAATTTTAAAGTCACTTTTCATTGTAATTTTCTTGTGTACCTCTAGATATTATTTTTTCATATTGCTTTTTCTGAAATCATAATTAAAAGTCCTGGTCTTTTTTGAGCTGTCTAAATATAGTCAATATATTGTTCTATCTCTTAATCTTTATTTTGTTTATACATTTAATTGCAGTTCCTGTATGCAGTAAATCTAGGGATTTTAAAAATCTATTTCTTCTTACTTAAGTCAGCATTTCATTTCTGAGATTCATTTTACCTACACTAACTTTATCATGGCCACTTTCCTCCCATTACTGTCTAATTCAAAATATTTTAAATTTGTTTTTCATTCTTCCTCTCCCTCTCCCTTTTACTTCTCCTTTTACTTTTCTCATTTTCAGCTTAGATAAATCTATTATCTAATTTCCCCTAGAGGAGGCTCACTATCTATCTCATTCATTTTTTTTAAATTTCAGTGAACTTCATTTGTAACATCCTTTGTTAAGATCCCCCCCCCCCCCCCCCCCCCCCCCGCCCATTACTATTTACCCTTCTTGGTTCATCTAGAATCGACTGTAGCATAGTACTTTGGAAAATGTTCTGTAACAGAAGTCTTGGAATTCAAAACCTTTGAGATTTTTGAGTTATCCTTTTCCCTCAATTCTTGTCCTCTTCTTTGAATCTATGATCCCCTTTCCATCTTCATCTAGCTGTGCTCCCAGGAGATATTGTATGGATAATCCTTTGATATATCCCCCTTCCTCATGGGATTATGAGTTTATTTCTCCTTATTCAGTGATAAAATGCTTTTTTTTTATCTGCTTGTTTGTTTTTGCTCCTCAGTCAGTTTTTTTTCCTACTCTGTTTAACTTTAATCCCTTAGGTCAATCCACTGATTAAATCATCAATTCTATTTCTTCTGTAGGCTTAGTGTTGCTATCCCACTTCCCTAATCTTATTCTTCTTCATTGTTCTCTTAGACCATTGGAGATGGAAAAGATCTGGCGCACTCAAGTGGGTGAGGGTGATCTATTGGGACACTTGTAGTGAGACTCAGAGGTCCCTGCGTTTGAGCTTAAATTCTATTTCTTCCCAGCCTAACTATTCTGGGTTCTTCTCTTGTTTTCAGAAAGTCCTGACTTACTAAAGTTTCTAGCCTGATAAGTGAGGAATGGGTTGTAGAAAAAGTTCCCCTTGGGGAATATTAAAGGTAAATTGAGAAGTTTTATGGTTGGGACTCATTTTTTCCTATTCCTTATACAAGGTGTCTGTTTACTCCTTTATATTATTAAATAGTAGTTTTAAAAAGTCACTTTCCTGGTCTCCTCTATCCTTCAGTATCCCCTCCTTGCTGCTCTCTTCCCAAACTTCATTTTCCTCCAAAGCCTTCACCAAAGTATCCTCATTTCTTTCCTCTTAAGCCTCAACTCTAGTAAGATTTATAGACCTTGGAGAGGGGTTCCCTGTAAAGGCTAATAAGGCATTAACTGCAAAAGCCTGGTCCTTCAAAAACCTGGTCCTATAACCAGACACCATCGAAGATGCAGGGCTAAATTGATGAATATGTGGTAGAAAGTTCATAGCAATAGACTGCTGACAACCTTTAGTTAAGTAAATAATTGATTTTCAGGTTTTTTCCTTGTAAGAATTACTTTTTTTGATCTTTGAGTTTTCTTCTTGATATCCTTGACACCTTGCTACATTTGGAGTTGCTATTCTTATTTACTCATGATAGTGGCTACCTCTGAGAACTGCCAGATGAGTCTAGTTTCAGGGAAACCTAAGTTCAAATCGTATATGAAACAATTATTAGTTATATGACCCTGATCCTTTAACCTTTATCTCAGTATTCTTGACTATAAAATGGAGATAATTATAGCACTTTCCTCACATGAGTTTCTAAGGATCAAATGAGATCAAACTTGCAAAGCACTTAACACAGCATCTGACACATAGAGTAGATGTTTAATTAGTGCTTATTTCCTTCCTCTAACTGCCATCTTCTTAGTTTTCCTCCCACATACTTTTCTTCTGAAGCACAATCCATCTATATTGGCTTGCAGATTTAAATGTATTTTTTGATGTCTGCTTATTAATACCATGTTAACAAAATCAAGAGCTTAAATGAATATTTCTTCCCAGGATGATTTAGGAAACTCAGAGTCAGGAATCATAGGCTCTAGCTCACCTTTGCCATAAAACTATTGTGTGACCTGAGATAAATTATATGAACTCCTTGAGCCTCAGTTTCCCCAAGTACACTTTGAAGATATTGGACTAGACTATAGCACTGACATCCATAAATTCCAAATTACCTGTGAACTGGTCATCCTTATAGCTTCTACAGGGAAGAAATTCAAGGTGCCAGTTTTCTGGGGAAATCCTACAGCTTTAGTTAAAGCATTATTGCAGAGGAAAATCAAGAGGCTATCCATCAATACAGTCTTTCTGCTATCCCTGCATTTCTTAGAGTAATGTGCAAGAAATAAACTGAGTGATTTGGTTTCATGATTAGTAACTACAGAAATCATATGGCATTCCAATATTCTGATGGAGTTATAAATATGATGAGGCCTTGCACACATAAGACAGTTAATAAATGTTTATTGGTTGACTGACTAATGCAGGTATTCCCTGCCACTAAGCAATCCTTGAAACACTAGCCGAACTCTTAAGAATATTAATTTATAATATATAACACTGAAAATGATTTATCTGCTTATTCTATAGAGAAAAAATGAAACCAGTAAAATCAGCATAAATTTAACTTGTATTAGCAACACATAAAAAAAAATCAAACAAGGCCATTTAGGTGGTACAGTGGATAGAGCACCGACCCCGGAGACAGGAGGAACTGAGTTCAAATGTGATCTCAGACTCTTAATAATTACTTAGCTGTGTGACCTTGGGCAGTCACTTAACCCCACTGCCTTGCAAAAACCAAAAAAAAAAAAAGAAATCAAATATGAGCTCTAAATGAAGATTAAAAAAATACTAAAACAATCAATTCATAGACAGCCACAGCGTATTAGAGTGAAAAAGGAGCATTAGAGATTAGCTAAATCCCTCATCTTACAAGTGAAGAAACTAATGTCCTGAGAGGTGAGCAAACTTGATTAAGACTACATAGCTTGGGGTGGCTAGGTGGCACAGTGGATACAGCACTGGCCTTGGAGTCACGAGTACCTGAATTCAAATCCGGCCTCAGACACTTAATGACCTAGTCGTGTGGCCTTGGGCAAGCCACTTAAACCCATTGCCTTGAAATAAATAAATATATATATATATATATATATATATATATATATATATATATATATATATAAAAGACTACATAGCTAATGAAGTTTCATGTCAGAGTGCAGGAGTTCTTAACCAGGAGACTATGAACTCAACCAAGGGACTAGTATTTCTCAGAAAATATTTTGGTATTATTTCAATTATTATATATCACTGAGAACATATAACCCACATACATTTGCACAAATATATATATATGTGTGTGTGTGTGTGTGTGTGTGTGTGTGTGTGTCTTCTCTTAATGCATTTAAAGCATTATTTAGAGTAAAGGTCTTTGAGTTTCAACAGATTGTCCAAGAGGGCCATGACACAGAAAAGTGACGATTTCATTTTATAATGCAGAATCCTCGCTTTGGGATAAGAGAAACAAGACTCGAATTCCACCTCTGTGTAGTATGTGATCTTGGCAAAGTACCTCAACCTTTCTAGACTTCAAACTCTTCACATATAAATTAAGAGCCTCAATTTTATGATCTCCAATGTCCCTTCTACTTTTATATCTTTTTAACTTCAGAGCTGATCAGAATTTAAAAAAAAGATTGAGGTCTTTAGACTATCATTCTGGTGCACATTTATGGGAAGACAAAGGTCCAACAGAACTGTGATTCTGAAGAATAGTTAGGAATTGTATATCTTCAACCCAGACAGTGAATCCTTTCTGGATCATATATCTCCTCTCATGCTATATAGAATGTAAGAATCTGAATGTGCTTATGAGAGTTGGTGTTTTTGTTCCTATTTATCTCCAGGCCTTCAGAGATGGAATAGCTGCAAGACAGTAGTTCATTTTCATGATATCCCTTAAGGGGTCAGTTAATACTCTGGATGTAATATATACATATACATATATATATATATATATATATATATATATATATATATATATATATACCCATTACTCCAAATGTCTGAGTACTGATATCCCATAATCTCAGAGAAGACAATTCAGATCACAGTATTAAATGTTCAGTCACTTGGAGAATTATTTGTGTAAAGAATGATTAAAAAATATTGCCATGCCCTGAGCTTGTTCCAAAGAAGGCTGAATTAGAAGGAACTTCTACCCACAGTATCTGAACAAGTAGCATCTACATTTGTATACTTCAATTGAATATATAGAATAATTGCTGCTATAGCAACTTTTATTATATGGAATGGGGCAGACAGGTGGTACAGTGGATAGAGTAGTGAGTCTATAGTCAGAAAGTCTCATCTTTGAGTTCAAATCTGAACTCACAACCTTATTAGCTGTGTGACCGTAAGTCATTTAAGTCTCAGTTTCCTCATCTGTAAAATGAGTTTGAGAGGTAAATGACAAATAACTAGAGAATCTTTGCCAAGAAAATCCAAATGGGGTTATAAAAACTCATACATGACTGAAAAGACTGAACAATAATAAAATATAGATTATGTAGATGACTATGATACCCTTTTCTTTTACTGTCCAAACTGGTTTTCCTTTCTGCCCTCACTCAGTTCATGTCCAGTTCACTTTCTGGAAGTTTACTTTATTTCCCCTTTTAAGTAACCTCATGGGGCATCTCCTGTAGTCCTCTCCAGTATATCTTTTCCTGCTTTGAGAAAAACAAAAACAAACATCAAGTATTTGGGTCTTTTGGTTCCTTATTCCTCAGGAATGGGCGTATTAGTAAACATTCTTTTAATATCTCAGAGAGGAGCTAAGAAAGATTGAGAAACTTTCTAGGGTTGTAGGAAACATCTACTAGTGTAACTAAGAAGAAAAACCTCAAATAGCAATGAGGACTGACAACACCTGCTCATGATGGAGAGCAGTAGTAACAAAAGAGCAGCAATAGAAGAAAATTAAAGATCAAATTTTGCAGAACCAATATGGTGGAACACATCATAGTCATTCTTTTTATTAAGGTTCTACTCAGGGTAATTCTACACAGGACCACCTCTACACATTTATGAGGAAAGGAAGTAACCTTTATGTAGAGACAGAAACTGAAGGAGAATGACAAAGAAGAGAAAGAGAATTTTTTACTAGTATGGACTCAAAGCAAAGTTTTATCTCTTTCCTTTAGTGTGCATGTTCTGTGTTTTGAAGCTTGTGAGCCTTAGTGTTTGTAAGAGGCACTTTTGATTTACTGCCAAGGAATCCTAAATACTCAATTTTGGGAGATTTTCATGTTATAGTTGGGCTGGGTGAATGAACCATAAATATGAGAGGTTCCCCAAATTTACCCATTTCCTTTGGTCTAAATGCTTGTTGTCTTTGTGGCAAGAGTATAGAAACAATAGTAAACTTTGTTCCTTTCTCTGAATGGTGCTTTCTAGCTTTCACCAATTCAATCTACCAATAATATTATTTAGCATTTTTTATGTACCAGGAACTTGGGATATAAATACAACACACTAAACAATCCCTATTCCTAACTATACATTTCAAGTAGGATCCATTTAAACTTGATTTTTCTGCATAGAGTGGTATTCCTTCTCCAACAACAGTAATAGCCTTTTCCTTGAACAAAGAAGCAATATCTATATAAACTTAAATGGTACTTTATAAAATATATGTATATATATATATATATATATATATATATATATATAGGATATATACTTCAGGGATGGTATAGAGGGAAGGAAAGTGCCACGGTTAAAAAGGGTAGAGGGACCACGACAGCTCATTTTGGAAGAGAGAAGGCTGAGGGGCAATTTACCAGTGAACTTCAAGTTTGTGAAAAAAGATGACTATATAGAGGACAAAGAAGACCTATTTACCTTTCTGAGAAGTGCTCAGTTACAATAGGCAAGCCAGGAAGGTTATGCAATCTCCTTCTCTGGAGAGCTTTTAAAACAAGAATGCTTTATCTGCTTGGGTTGATTTATTTGCGGTCCTACCAAAAGGCAGGGGAGTGGACTAAACAACCACAAAAAAGTACCTTTCAAAAGTGGATTAAATTGTGTAGGTTCCTTTCAGGTACAGGTGAACCTTTATTTACAAAATTTCGGTATTTGAAACATAAAATGTACCAACTAGAGTAGGGGTATTTTTCCCAGTTTCCAAAATCATTGATCCCAGTACTCCTTTAAGTTACACATTCCCCATATGTATTAAAAGCATAGTATGATTTTGGGGAAAAAATTAAATTTATACTGAACATAGTGAGAATATGTTGATGGTAAAGAGAGAGATGCCTGAGCAATTGAGAATATAAATCTATTGTCACAAAATTCAGGGTAGATTTTCTATATGCTTCTCACATATCTCTTAATGGAGGTCTACAAGAATATTTACAATACTAAAAATTTCAAAACACATTTTAAGCTTCAGTTCAGGTCCTTGTTTCCTTTCCCTTCTTACTGACAGACTATATTGCCTCCAGCTCTGATTTCTAATTTTTTTCCTTCATTAAAAGTCCTGTCAACCTTCACAGGAATAGAGTTGTTCCTTTAAAAATACCCATCTCATAAAAGGCCCATGCCCTGTGGTTATAAGATAAATAAGAATGGCTCATAAAATCCCTCTCCAAATAACTGAGTTATGAAAAATAAACCTGAACTTTGATTTCAAATGACTCCAAACAAATCATCTTCATCCTTGAGGTGAACACATCTGGTACAAGTATTCTGCAGTATCATCTTTCAGCAAATACCCTACACATTGTTGGTATGTGCATTTAAAATACATCTCTCATTATTAGACTCTTCAGTTCATAAATCATCAGCAAAGATCATGTTATCCCCACCTTTCAGAAAACATCTTTGGTAAGAATGCTACCATTGGAACTTAAACTTGAGATGCTGGAACCAAAGAAAGGGACATGCTTTACTGAGCAGGGGTGTGATGAAGAGACCAAGACCCCAAGACTCTGAAGGCAGGCTGCTGCTGGGGAATCTGACAAATGGAGAGGGAGAGGGACAGGGTAGAGAGGAACTTATCTGTTGGTTTTCTATTTTAACAAATTCTTGCTAGCAAGTGCTCTCTCACTCTCTCTGTCTGTCTCTCTGTGTCTCTGTTTCTTTCTCTTCTTTCTTCTCTCCTCTGTCTGTCTCTGTCTCTCCTGCTGCTGAAGGATTTTTAGCATTTTCTAGATTCAGGGCCAAGCAAATGCTAGTCACTTTGCCCTCCTTTTATCCCTTTATGCTTTCAGAAAAAAATAGTAGTTGAATTTAACTAGGATTAAAATTGGCATGGGCAATAGCAAGACTTTTGGAGAGGCCCTAGAGAGGAATCAGTCTTGAGGGAAGGAAGAATTTTACTTGAAAAAGTATTATTGATGATTCCCAGGACAGAATTTATCCAGCAGGTTTTACATAATCTCAGCACTAAAATAGCTCACTAGTAGGTTATAGTTGATATGGCAAACCTGTTAAGGAAGATAACTTTTGAATATATTATAGTTATATATGGATTCAGTCCCTGAGATTGGTCAAGAGGATAATATAAAGTATTTTAACACTGACCTTGAAGTTAGAAGGTTCAAAGTGACATGACCTTAGAAAAGTCATTCTACTAGATTCATCTATTGTATAATAGGTAGAGTATTTGCGATATTTAACTGTACTACATTGGGTTGTTGTGAAGATTAAATCAGAGAATTTATGAGAAAGTGCTTTGTAAACTTTAAACCAATATATAAACATCAGTTATTGTTACCACCTCAAGATATCAAAGGCTGTTTTTTCTCTTTGAGTACATGTTCACAGGGTTGCTAGACTGACAAGAGGTGGGTGAACCAAATATGAATTCCCTGGAAGGAAAGAGACCCATTTACTCTCAAAATTCAGGACTTCATACTGTGGATAGCTTTGTCAGGTACCTCCCAGCGAAAAGATGAGAGAAGGGAACCAAATTCTTAGTTCAAAGCAGCAGCAGCTAAGTTTGAAATACGGAAATCTTTCAGGACATTGAATCTCAGCCTGAAAAGTCTGCAAAGAATGTGAAGGTCTGCTCAGTAAATACACAAATCAATTTCACATTAAAGATAAAATCATTTTAAAACATGACAATACTTTAGTTGTATTTGGAGTTTAGGATTATAGATGCTGGAGAGTATCCTCATTTGATCCTTCAAAGTCCACTTCTTGCTTGAATATAAAATAGGACAAAATACAAAGTATAAAGAATTTGGTTGAATTTTTAATATAATTGCTTGTCAACCTTTGCCAGTGGATGATCTCAGACCTTGCCTATTGCAAATTTGGGATTAAAAATACACAAGCATAAAACAGTAATCTAGTATTGACTCTAAGATCTGCAATGCTATTTTATTTACTAAATCTAATTTGTGCCCCATATACATTGTGGTAGAGATAGAAAAGGTAACAGAGTAGAATTCTCAGACTCCATGGAAATGATAAGAAATAGATTTTGTTTTAGACATTTGAGTTTAGTTCAATTGCTATGAAATGAACTCCAATGGAGACACTTGTCTCCTATGTCATTCTTCCTGATTCTAATGTTTTTCAATGCTAATTTTTGGTATAACCGTGTTAATGAAGGGCAGATAGTCTATAGTTAGAAAATATGATGCCTGGCTAGAAGGAACAGATTGTCAGAAACTTAAATGTTGCTCAGTGTCTCCTAGACCCCATCTCTTTAAAGCAAAAACCATTATCACTAAAATATGATCATCTCACATTCTCAAGGAGGAATGCTAAACACAATTCTTCAGAGAATATTCTGGAATCTTTAGGTATAGGAGCATTCTGCCAACAAAACTGCTAAATGAATGCCAGGTTCTGTAATAACATATTACAAATATACCTCTTGGAAGGTTTCAGATCTGTCCCTCTAAAGATTTTTAAGCATACTAAAGAACAATTTCCTAGAGTAGAATGGGACCTAGAGGAAGAGAGACAAGAAAGTACATGAAAAATTCTGTTAGGTTCAGAAAAGGAAACCCTCTCAAAGCAAGAGATATGAAAAGATTTCATTTTTCCTCATTTTCATAAGTTCTTATGAAGTATTGGAAAGTTCTTATAGGAGAAAAATTTTTTACATACAATAAATGTGGGGGAACCTTTCAGCCACTGCTCAAAACTTTATTTAAATTATAGTCTATATAGGAAAAAAACCTATGAATGAAGAAAAAACCTTTAGAGCATACACTTTATGAGACCTCAGTTAATTCATACTGGAGGGAACCCCATGAATGTGGCAAACATTGATAAATGGAAGGAGCTTTCCTTGTTTGAGATTATATTTAACTATTCTCTTCCCATATGCCCAAACAGTAACTGAGAAAGTAGCATCTAGGTTTGTATTCTCCAATTGAATATATAGGGCATTTCTTAGAGTAATATGCATTCATTAGAATAATATGCAAAAATGAACTGAATGATTTGGTTTCATGAATAGTAGCTATAGAAATCAGGTGGCATTCCAATATTTCAATGGAGTCATGAATATGAGGAGGCCTGGCACACAGAAGACCCTTAAATGTTTATTGGTTGACTGACTAATGCAGGTATTCCCTGCTTCTAAGAAATTCTTGAAACATTAGCTGAACTCCTATGAATATTAACTTATAATATATAACACTGAAATGCTTTATCTGCTTATTCTGTAGAGAGAAAAAATGAAACCAGTCAAATCAGCATAAATTTAACTTGTATTAGAAGCACATAAAAAAAAAATCAAACAAGGGTAGCTTAGTAAAAATCATAGAATTTAAAGGTAAATGATATTCTATGAAGATATCTAATGGTTCATATCTTCATTCATTCTGCAGCTTTAATCATAAATAAAACTAAAAGAGAAAATATGAATACATACACATCTATATAAAACAAATATAGATGTATGTATACACATATATTTATATGTTGTGTGATGTACAGGTATGCATATACATGTATGTCTATGTATGTGTGTGCATATTTATGTGGTATATTTACTATATCAAAATCTTCAAGTTGATTTCCTCTCTCTCTCTCTCTCTCTCTCTCTCGGCATCAGATACTTACTCTTACAAAATAAATTCCAGAGTACAATAAATGAAAATAATGGTATAGTACAAAGTGCAGGAAATAGAATCAGGAATTCCTTAGTTTTAAATCTAACTTTAAATCTAACCCTGGGTAAATCTCTTAACCTCAGTTTGCCTCAACTATAAAGTGGATAGCTAGCTTACAGAGTTGTGGGAGGATCAAATGAGAAAGTATTTGTAAAAAATTCTTAGCATAGGGCTTGGTGAATATCAGCTACTACAATATAAATGCTTATTCCCTTCCTTTTGTCTTTCCTTTCCTTTAAAAATCCTTAGTAAAATGTAAGCTGTTCTTTGAGGGCAGAGATTGTTTTATTTTTCTATTTGTGTTCCAGTTACCTAGCAAAGTGCCTGCAAAGGTAAAACATATAAGTGTTTGTTGAATTGAGATAGGGTCTCTCTAATTTTATACTTGTGCTGAGAAAGAAAACAAAACACAACAGAATTTTTTTTTAACCTGAAAATGTAATGTTCTACTAGAGTTCAATTACAGAGCTTCAGAATAGCATAGAACTAACCCTGGATATTCACACACTATATGTAAGAAGGAAAAACACAAATTTTATCAAGTTCTCCCAACATTTAGAAATTTATTTTTAAAACATAGGCCTAGTGAAAGACTGAATCTCTTACCTGGGGATCAGTATAGTAATGATAGAAAGACATCACTTAGTGTAGTCCACTAGGTGATTGATTTGGGGGAACAAAGCAACTAATTAAGAGTATTAACTTGGGAAGACCACAATTTTCATTGATGGAGCTTGCATCTACATGGATTAACTCATAGATCTTTTCTAGCATAGTAAAATTAAATAATGCTTCATTAAAAAGAAGAAATATCACTTTTTATATCCTTTCACCAAGAGTCCAGATCATCTCTAAAAAACTCTGGTGTCATATATAATGAAATCAACTACTTACTGCATTCAAAGACAATGGTTTCGAGACTTCTGAGGCAAACCCAAGATGGGGGGTGTGATAATAAGATAGCTAACTCCCAGAACTTTTCCCCACACAATTTGAAATGAAGCCTGTATACAGACCTTAAACAACATATCCCATGACATGGATTCCATGAAAAAAGAGTGAAAGAATTTCTCAACTCAGATATCATTGAGGAGCTTCAGTGAAGATCTGTCTTTTCAGGGATAAAGGGGAAGTATATCCCAATGTAGGCAGGAGATGGGAAAGCTAGTGGGAGGTTCTAAGTCACAGTTCAGGTTCTGGCTTAGCAAGCAAAACTTGATAACAGATCCACAGTGAAGATCCCAACTGCAGACAAATTCTGAGCCCTGGGAATGTCGTAGCAACAGATGGGCCTGGGCTGGGAATAAACCACTGCATAGTCAAAGCCTGGGCACAAAGGAGGGAATAAACCTCTGTATAGGCAATAACTAGGCTGCATAGGAACATCTTGGTATGTGATAACAGACCAGATCCTAGTCCCTCAGCAAAAAAACTTGGGACTATACTCCCTGTACCCCAGAAGCAGAGCTCAAAAAAACCCCCACAGCATTAACCATAGAAAGCTACTATTCAGAGAGTGACGAAGAAGAAAACAGTGACAAATTGTCTACATATGAGCCCTCAAAGCCGTTTTTGAATTGGCCTCAAATCCAAATCTCATGGAAGAGCTCAAAAAGTATTTTAAAAATCAAAGAAGACAGGAAGAAGAAAAATGGAAAAAAAGAAATGTGAGCCATGCAGGAGAATTATGAAAAATAGACTGAAAAAATTAACTCCTTTAAAAGTAACAATGACCAATCAGAGAAAGAATGTAATATCAAAAAACAAAATCAACCAATTGGAAAAATAATGAAACTCATCAAAAAGGAAAATTTACCTAATAGAAAAGGAAAACAAGCCACTTAAAATTAAAATTAACTAACTGGAAAAGGAAATACAAAAACTAACAAGAAAACAAAACCCTAAAAATTAGAATTAGACAAATGGAATCTATGAGATACCAAGATTTCAACAAAACCAAAAGGCTGAAAAAATAAAAGGAAATGTAAACTACCTTTTAGGGAAAATAAACAATCTGGAAAAAAGATCCAGGATAGATACGCATTATTGATCTACATGAAAGCCTGGATCGAAAATAAAGAGCCTGGAAAATATCTTTCAGGAAATTAGCATGGAAAACTTCCCTAACAAGAAAACAAAAGATTCTGTGAAAGAATCCACAGATCCCCTTCAGGTCTGTACATAATTAAACCATGAAGGGATATTATTTTACTTGATACTTTGGTTAATGAGGGTTGTAGTACAATAGGGAAAGGGGGAGAGAGTGTACTTAGAAGGTCTGAACATAAACAGAAGTGATCCTACCTTACTCTGTACTTTAGTTAACAAAGGTTGTAGTACTACAGATGAAGTAGTCAAGGGTCAGAGGAAGAGAGTGTACTTAGAGGGACCGGACATAAATAGATCAAAGACTATGGTTTCTATTTCTGCTTGGATCAGGCCAATGTTTAAAAGTCAAGAGAAATGGATACTATAGCTTCCTCAGAGACAAACTTCCTGTGGAGTATAACAACCCTTCAATGTTTCTATTTCTCTCTTACTATTAATCAGAGTTAGTCTGGCATAAGATTTATATTCAGGTTAAAAAAAAAAAACCAAAACAATTCCTCAATTGTTAGGTATGTCACAGTGGGGTTTCCTTTTGTATATTGTATAGACTACATGGACACTGAGAAACTTCCAACTCACAAATTTTATTATTCGGTGATAAGCAATTGTGACATCTTGTTCAGAAAGTACATGGGATAATTCCCATGAATACATCTCTTGATTTCATGAACATTCTGTATATAATTCCATGGGACCTAGAAAGGACAAAGCTTGAGAGAGGACTTCCAGGTAACCCATCCTACTCTCTGTTGTTCAGCTATTAACTTCTATTAGCCAAAAATAAGTGGGGTCATATTCAGTTTCCACTACAGCTATTGTCATAAAAAGAAGATATCAGAATTAACGTGTCCAAATGTGTGACTTTTGTAATATTTGGAATTTAGATTGACTGTTGGATTTGACCTTTCCCTCATGGGTCACTTTGGCAGAAAAGCATGAAAAAATGAAAATAGGTTTCAGATCATATAACAGATGATTAAAACTGATACCTCATTTTCATGATGACTGCTATTAGAAAATTTACAAATCTAACATTTTCACTGTAGTTTTTATTTCCCATCATGATTTGTGATCTTCAAATACCTTTGAAAAGGAAATTTACCATTTAAAAAATGATTCTAACCCTTTGTTCCAGAAAAAATATATTTTTAGTTTTTCTTTTAATATCCATCTTTGGGGATGATTTTCTTTTTTTACATTTTTATTTATAGATTCATAGAATCATAGATTTGGAGTTAGAGGGGATCTCAGTCATTCTCAAATTTACCTTCATCATTTTACAAATGAGGAAAATAAGGCTATAGCAGCTAATCAACTTGCTTGGGGTTACATAATTAGTAAGCATCTGAGTCAGGATTTGAATTTATACCTTCCTGAATCTAAACTCGGCACTCTATCCATTGCACCATCTCAAACAGACAGTTGGGAACACAGAAAGTACAGATTTTTATTCAGTTGTGCTATTTACTTAGCTTAAAATTAGATTAAAGATTCATAGAGAATAAGGGCTGTACTTTCTATGAATACTTTAATCTCTCCAATTACATAGACAAGGTCTTTCATATAATACAAACTCATGAATATTTGTGCAATTAATTAATAGATTCCTCTGGGAAAACAGTATGACTATATATACATACATACATACATATATATATATATATATATATATATAATTCCTCCTATGATGTTTATTGCTTGTCTGATTGTAAATAAATATTTTAATTTCTCTGTTTCAGTTTCTTTAGATTAGGGATAGGAATAGGGATAGTAATACACAAAGTAGCTTTTTTTACAGCATTTCTGTGAGGCACAAATGAAATAATTTAATAATGATAATAATAGTAGCAGAATTTATCTGGTACTTTAAGGATTCTTTACATATTAGCTATCTCATTTGACTACTAATATAGTTGATATCTAAACATTATTTGCAAACTTTTAAAGTTCAATATAAATATTAGCTATTATTACTATTATTGTGGGGATAAAGTATAATTTCCATTAGACCTGTTCAAATTTCCAAAGATGAAACTCCTGGGCTAATTGTTAGGGGAGATTCTAAATGTCTTCCATTGGACATATAGTATAGTCAATACTATGAGTATTTGGTGAATTATGGCAAATGACATTTGATGGGAAACAATATTTGGTGTACTTGGTCAAATACAGCTAGCCTGGGGCATATTAAAGGGGTATAGAAACTGAGTCCTAATTCATATAGTAATGTGAAGTTTAAGTTACTTAAATCTTTGATTTTAAGAAGATGGCTTAACTCCTTCATGGTCTCTAAATTCATAGGATATGATGACTTAATTTGTGTTAATCAGAAAATTACTGTATCCTTGTTGCAGACAAGAGAATTTCTAATATATACATTCTGATTTTCTTCTGTAATGTCAATTGTTTTAAATGATATTAGAATTTAAAATAATGTCTTATAAACAAGTAATTTGATTAAAACTGTATCAATTGATCAACTGTATTCACCATATTTGGGAAGTCATGCAACAAGAATGGTGAGAAATAAATATTATCCAAAATTTAAAATTTGAGGCAAGTCAGTTGACTTTTGACCAAATTTAAAGTCAAGCCCCCCCCCCCCCCCGCCAAAAAAAGAATTTGGAAGAGATTCTTAAACAGATATTTTAGAAAAAGAAGTTATTCCTAAGAGGTACCTAGCAAAGGTTTCTTGAGCACAATTCATGCCAATCTACCTGAAACTCTTTAAAAAACTAAAATTATTAAGTAGGCATCATGGCATAGTGTAGTATTTGATTTTGAATTAGGCATGGATGAGGTAGACACTAATTCAATGACCCTGACAAGTCAATGTAACTCATAAGGTTTATCATGAGGAAAGCACTTTCAAGACATTAATTGCTCTCAAATGTTATTAATATTAGACTTGTAGACTTAATATATTCCATAAAAAGTTTATTTAAATTTCACCACCTGACAAAATAAATGAAAAAATTATGGGCTAGATGAATAGTCATTCATTATTCATTTAACACATATTTATAAACTACCTATTATATGTTGAAATCCCTACTAGGCACTGGGGAGCATAGGATTTAGGGTTGAGAGATATGTTCATGACTAACTAGCTCATTATATTACAGATAATTAAAAGGAGGCCCAAAGATAATTAATAGAGGACCTAGGGTGAGAAAAGTAGGAAGCAGCAGAACTAGGATTCAAGCACAATTTATGACTATAAATGCTATATTATTTTCATTTTATGATATTTTCTCTAAAAAACTGAGTCTTGACATAGTCTTCATATTAAATAATAGGAGAATAAAACATAAGTTTGATAACCATAAAATACAGTATCTTTTTTCTTTTTTATTGTTTTTGAATTTTACAATTTTTCCCTTAATCTTGCTTCCCTCCTCCCACCTCCCACAGAAGGCAGTCTGATAGTCTTTACATTGTTTCCATGTTATACACTGATCAAAACTGAATGTGTTGAGAGAGAAGTTAATATATACTATCTTAAGTTAAAGCATTTCAAAATAAAGCGTTGCATGAAATATATTTATTTTGTTGTGCTTAGTTCTGGATGTCATCATTTTTTTGAGAATTTGTAATAAAAGAAAAGGCAACTAGAATAGTTTGTATGCAGGAGATGGTCATGGATGTGAGGTAATCAGGGTTAAGTGACTTGCCCAAGGTCACACAGCTAGTAAAAGTCAGTTGTCTGAGGCCTGATTCAAACTCCTGCCCTCCTGACTACAAGGTCAGTGCTCTATCCACTGCACCACCTTGCTGCACACATGCAATGGAATGTCTTATGTAACATTCCACTGGAGACAATTAAGCATAATTTAGACAACTCTTTGTTGGAGATGTTATTACAAAGCAAATACATTTGCCTTGGCAGGGAACGGAGAGATGTGTGATTAGATTAGATACATTCTAGGGTCTCTTTCAGTTCTCTGATTTAGTGATTTGTTTATTATGATTTTTTGAGTTTTCTACCAATTGGGTATATGACTTTTTTTTAACATGTGGGCAGAAAGAATTAATGAATTGTGGTCTAAGAATTGCAACTATTGTGACTGAATTTGTTACAGAATGTTTTCCCAAGAAATTAAAAATGATTTTCCCAGAAAAAGGGCCTTAGCCCAATGTCTAGTTGTCAGACTCACAACCTTCTCAGCTCCTGGGACTGATTAAGAAGATTACTTTCTCTCAATTACCTTGTCTGAAATTCATTAGACATTTTGCCTCTTTATTTTTAAAATAATGTTCTGACCTACCTTTTATGGTTTTATCAAAGCCCTGGGTGATGAATATTTTTAAAACACTATCAGAAACTGTTGTGCTGAATTATAATAATAGTTCCAAGTAATCGATAGATAATTTAATTGTGAAATGTAAAGCTATAAACTTTAATGTTCTGTCTTTTTTATTATTAATTGGAACAGTGACACAGTAGAAATTAAGAACAACTAATAAAGAAACTGAGTTGTTAAAGCCCCAACTATGTGCAAGAAACATGTAAAGTGTTAAACTACTAGCAAAGGCAAACTTGACAGACTCTACCCTCATGGGACTTACTGTCTGATAGTGGAAGATTATATATGTGTGTGTGTGTGTATGTATGCATATATATATATTATAATATAAACTTGCTCAAAAATGGTATGTAAGGTCTAAGGATGGGGGGGAGGGGAAACAAACAAAAATGTCTTTTGAAAGAAGAAAGAAGTGAGGAAAATCATTGGAAAACTTCCTAGAGGAGACAGAATTTGAGATACGGTTTCAATAGACAAAATTGCAAGACAAGACTAGGGGATAACAGGGAGATCCACTTGACTTGAAATGAAAGTCCTGAGTGAAAAGGGAGTGAATATGACATGAATTGGAGAGACCATGCTGGAAAACTTCATTATAGCAAGATTTTAGTACTGTCCCATAGTGACAAAGACCTTGAGAATTACTTATAGCAATCCTTTCAAAAGTGACAGCAAATTAATTGCTTAGAATTAAGCACATATTATACATGGTCCTATACCAAATTATCATTAATATTCTTGTTTAAAGTCTCATAACAAAACTAGCAAAGAGGAAGATATGTCATCAAAATGACCACTCTAGTCTCATCCCATTGGTGATATTATCCTCTGTCATACCTTCATGAAGCATTAATACAGCATCTGCAATGTGTCAACATGAGAGTTTGCTTAATGTCAGGTGACTCAGGAGACCTTGCAGGAGTTCTTTCCAGAATGACTGCTACCTTTTTTTTTTACAAGCCATAAAATTCAGGGTCACTATCTAAAAGCACCCTTTGAAAAGCCCCAAAGTTTTCATTCCTTTAATAACAACCACTACTAATAACAGCAATAATAAAGGAGCCATTAAGATGGAGGAAACTCCCAATTTGGATTCAGGTGTCAAGTGAAAAAATGATTAATCTACACTTTGGTCACCTCTGTGACACCTGAACAATAAAAATTGTTCTTCAGAATAGTGCCAATTCCCCCTCTCCTCCAAATGCCATTGTCAAGGCTGGCTAGGCTAGGAAGATGAGAGAAATAAAAAAAAGGAAGGTATTACATGTATACTGGTCTTAGAATCAGAAGACCTGTATTGGTATCTTGGCAGAAGTCAATTTAACAAAAATTCATTGAATTCCTAATCTAACAGTGGTACCATATTTAGTGAGGCATACTTACCATCTCAGAACCTCAGTTTCCTCATCTGTAAAAGGGGGATAATACTAGCACAACCAGCCTCAGAATATCATAATAGAATTCAAATGAGCTAATGAAGGTGAAGTATGTCATCTTATTTTTAATAAAGAAAAGGAAGAAGTAATGATGGGGACTGTGCTAGGAACTGCATACATGCAACAGCCCATGAAACCACTTGTCATGGATATTTAATTTGAGAATGTTGTCCCTATTCTCAGCATAATCAAGAAGAGTGACAGTGTCAGGGCAGGAAAAAAGTATCATTAGAGTAACTCCTAGCAAAATAATTTCGGAACACCACTACACACCAAAGTAGCTATATGTTAGATATATAAAGCTGATTGCACAAAGAGGCAATTTTCATGTTGGGTTGAGATTAAAAATCAAAGATAACCATGACCACTATTTTTGCTTCACTCAAAATTTCATTTCTATGACTAAAATGCTAAGCTGACCTATGCAGAATCTGTGGCTTCCTTTAAGACTCAGCTCAAATGTTTCTTTCTGGAGAGTCAAGCCCTGTTGACGCTCCCCACCTTCTGCCTCCTGCTTTATCTTTTCTCTAAGAGTACCTTTGGAATAATCTGTATTATCTTTCCATATTGATTTATGTATATGTTGCCTCCAATTAGAACTAAACTCCTCGAGGGCAGGGTCTATTTGGAGTGCTTTAAAAAATTCACCCAGCATAGTACCTGACAGACCTATTAAATGTTCAATGATTAAAAAAATACTTATAAAAAGCAATAAAACATTAAGAGATAGGACAGATTCAATGGATTTAAGATTAGAAGGCAAATCAGGACAGACCTGAGATAGAGATTCATTTACCCATGACCAAGAATAATTCCTTTCTTTCCTTTGATCTCTGCCTTCCCTCTTTTACCCTCCTCACCCAGAAGAATCTATATTTTTAAGCTTAGTTGTCTGAATTTTTTGTAACTCATTAAAGGATATCGAAATCTCCAGACGACCAATAAATGAGTTCCTTGTTTATAGTTTAGAGCATTTCTTTTTCTTCTTCTTTTTTCCTAAAGTATGATCATGCTCTGCTTTGTTCTGAAATGTTTTCTAAGCCACTTGAAACTGTTCCAGACTGGACTTTCACGTCAATTAATCAGTGCCAATAGTCTGTCTAACACTTTGCTACAAACTGTGTTCAATTGTAATTTGTCAACCACAGCTCCTGTTGGTGTGACAAATGGCTCTGGTCTGGTTAATCTTTTGAACATAATAGTATTCTGCTACTTTGATAAATCTATTATACTGTAGTTTACATATGCTCTGGGGGGAATTTTATTGTGCCATTTTACACCAAATTATCACTGTTTTCCTTTCAAAAGCAAGTATGGGACTAATGAGGATGCAGGCTTTCTTCCCAATATCATGATTACTCAGTTCACCTCATATCTAAACCAAGCAGGTGCCTTTTTTTCATTCCCTTTCCTCTTAAAAGGAGAACTAGAGGGAAAAGATAGCCTCGTGGAACAGTGGAAAAGAACACAGAATTTGGAGAGAATCTTCATTCAAATCTTGCCTTTTTTGACCTGTGTAGTCTTACAAAAGAAGTAAAGGTACAGAAAGGGGAGTGATTTAACAAAGTTGGTCATCTAGCTATCTGGACTTTGACCCCAAGAATGCTCCCACCAAATTCACTGCTCTTTCTTGTTACTCTTTCACCCTAAACAACACTACCTCATCATAATTACTAACCAGATAATTCCAGATCAACCCATATGGAGATATTAGGGAGAAAGTAGCCACTAAACAATTTATTAATTTTTTTCCTTTTCTTAAGATTTTAAGGAATTTTAGTATGTTTTTTGGTAAAAAAAAAACATGACTCACTAGTAAATAGTTCAGTGAAGCTTTTAAAAATATGATAAAACCTGTCTATAAAACTGTTCCATGAAGACAGGCGCAAAGGTCAGCTCTTTGGTTAACCCAACTATGATTGGGATTTTGTGAATTATTACCATTTTACTTTTGCATACACAAATACATATCATATAATATACTACAAAATCCTACCCTTACAGGTAACGGTGTTCTGTTCTGGTAGAGGACATATTCTGTTTCAGAACTTCCCAGTGTATTAATTCCCTCTGACAACTCAGATAGCCACCTGTCCATGGCTTAGATTTTTTCGTAAACTAGATTTATGATTTCATTGCTATAGGAAAGTCCCATTAAAGAAAGGCACTTTTTTAATGAAGGCTGGCACTTGTCCTGCAATTTATAGTCTTAGGTCAGGGACTCAACCATTTTTATGTCATGGACATCTAGTAACCTTTCTCAGAATGTTTTTTAAATGATAAAATAAGATGCATGACTACAAAGTAAAAATATCATATTTATATCCAATTATTGATATTTTTAAAAGTTAAGTGTAAAGAACATATGGTTTAGAACTAATAAGTTAAATAATCTGTCTGGTCACATAAACAGTAAATATAAGACAGGTCTTGAGCTCTGGTCTTTCTGATTGGAAGACACAAAAGTTTAATCCACAAATTGCAGTCTTTGACTTAGTAAATAGATCTTAGAAACTGCAAACTGTGTCTCATTTAATAAATAAGATCTGGCTAATGCTTGAGGGATGCAGAGAGTAAGTAACTTTCAATTGTCTTGAAACCTTGTTAACTCTGGGTCCAGAAATCTCATGGCTAATATTACATTTGAATCTCAGTCTTTCTGCCTAGGATAGTAGCCTTACTTCTTTATCTCTATACCATGAGATCATTCTCTTTTTTGCTATAGAAATGAAGGATAATAAAATCATTGACCAGAACTAGAAAGTTCCTTAGCAGTCATGAAGTCCAAACTCTTCTGCTTTACAGATGACAAAACTGAGGCACAGGATCACACAGTGGACAAATATCTGGAATGGGATATGAATCCAAATATTTCAGATTCTAAGTTTAGAATCCTATTCACTATAGTAGAAGTTTTTAACTCACTCACTCTCTCTCTCTCTCTCTCTCTCTCTCTCTCTCTCTCTCTTTCTATGTGTGTGTGTGTGTGTGTGTGTGTGTGTGTGTGTGTGTGTGAGAGAGAGAGAGAGAGAGAGAGAGAGAGAGAGAAAGAGATGAAACCCTTTGGTGATAAAACCTATGAATCTTTGCATAATAAAGAGAATGGTGGATTTCATTTAGAGTCTAGTTAAATACACACACACATGTATATATATACACACACATACAAGTGCACACACATACACACATTTTCCTCATCTAAATTCAGAACCCTTCTGAAATCTATCCATGAACTCCTCAGATCTCAGGTTTGGAAGCTCTGTCTGTAACATGCCACCTCTCTCAAACTAAAGTCTTTCCACTATATATTTTTAAGTAAAATGAGAATCAATTCATATAGCACATTAATCTTTTCTTGGAGGTGAGAGTAAGGGTACATGCAGTAGATTCAAAATAACATAGGGACCACTCTGGGAACCCCTTGTTTAATAAAAGATTTAGATCTGAGGTAACTTCCCACACTTGTTAATGGAAAAGTTTAGATTTTGGAACCTTCATACTGCTAACTCCAAAAACCTTGTGGAAACAGTTTCCTGCCAAAAGAGCCAGAGATTTCCCGAGTGTCCACTCCCTAGGAGACACCTTATTGTGCATTGTCATCTAAACAAGGCTGATGTGATTGCAGAAGTGGACACTTATTGAACTTTCGATTCCTGACCTCAGCTAACAATTTGAAACCGGCTGTAAATTGTCCCTTTCGGTCTTAACACACAGGATGTTTCTACTTGGGGAAAGTGCACAGGCTGCAGATTTCTGCAATACATTCTCAAAAAGTCAATTTCACCTTTTGGCAGCTCTGAAGGAATCGAGATTACTTTAAGGCTAATAGCTCTGAATAAGGCCAATAGTTAACAGAGGGGGAAAGGGAGGGCAAAAGAATTGTTTTTAATGATATGAAAGTACAACCACAAGAAAAGAGTTAAGAATATACTTTTCCACTTATACAAAAAGTGATTAAAAATGCTTTTTTTTTTCCTCAAAAGTTCTAATTCCTTAAGAAAGAGCTACATTTGCCACACAATGAAAAATTGAAACAACACAACGGCCTACTGACTGCAATAAATGAAACATCAAAACAGCGGTAAATATTTAAGGTATTCTGACAAGTTCTCTCAGTATTAAAACATTCATTTTCTGCCTCTCTAGCTGATAGGGAGCAGCCTCAATGTACAGTCCTATTCTCTAGCTCTTGGGTAATGAAATACTTTCTTATATATTGTAAGAAATTGGGAGAAGTATATATATATATATATACATATATATATGTATGTACATATAGAAGTATATGTACATATATAAGTATATGTATACATATAAACAAACATATACATAGACCTAAACATACATATGTATGTATGCATCTAAGTATGACAAAAGAGCATAACATGCATAACAATAATATATCATTATGTCAAGGGCCTGAAATTTTGTCACTATCTGTACTATGTACTATATGCAATGCATATTGCAATCTCTATAACAAGAGATGACTTTTGAAATTTGTTGTAGCTAAAAAAACTTTGTAGTTCATCTTGTGAGAAGACTTTCTAACCTAAGCTAAGCTAGTTTTAGAAATAAGAACATACAAGTTATCACTGGGCTCATGAATGGAGAATTTCCAGATTGGTAAATTCATTTAGACAGAGCTGTGTAGGGTGGCAAAGCCTATAGGAACTCAGTGTAACATCGGTGCCATGGTGAGTCTCTAATGCAGACATTAACCATCTTCACAAAAGGCATGGTGGAGAGGACTTGACTTTAAATCCTGAGTCTGGTCTTTAGTAGCTATGTGGCTGTGACAGGTTATTGACCTGTTCTAGGTTTCAGTTTCCCCGCCTATAAAAAGAGATGGATTGATTAGATGGCTTCCAAGGTATCTTCTGGCTTTAAAATTATGATACTATGAAACCTCTGTTACCTTGAACAAGTCACTTAAAGTCTCTGGGCCTTAGTTTCTCTCACCTGCAAATAATGGGGATGGACTAAACATTCTGAAAAGGCCCTTCTAGCTCTAAATCAATCATATTTTCAATAGCTACTTCTTTTTTGCAGTTGTCTTGTGGTTATTAAGATATTTTGTATATATTATTCCACTTCATCCTTACAACAAACCCATGAGGGAAATTTCCTGGTGTAAGAAATATTAAAGCCATTTTTTAAATGAGAAGATTCCAATCAATGAACATTTGTTAAATAAGGCATATGCTCCAGGCATTATGTTAATTGAGGGTGGAAGAGTATAGTAGGAGGAAGAGGAGCTGGAGAGGAGGAAGATAAGGAAAAGGAAGAGAAGGAAGAAGAGGAAGAGGTGAAGAAGAAATAGTCTTTGCCCTCAAGTCTTATAGCCTGCTGGAATAATGTATGTGGACAAGTAAATAGAAAATAGAAAATAAACATAATTTTAATAGAAGGGGAAGAATACCACCATTCAGTGGGGAGTGACTCAAGGAATCAGGAAAATCTTTGAATAGAAGAGGTACTTGAAATGAGCTTACAGGGACAGACACATTCCAATTGATGATGGTAAGGAGGGAGGGCTTTCCTGGCATCACCTCCAACAGTATAGGCAAAGTAGCTAGAGGAGGGTTATATATGTGGGAAAGAAAACAGGAGTTATTTTCTGGGATCTTGTTCAAAGTCACACAGGTCTCAATAGATTAGTAGGGATTAGGACTCTGATCTTCTGATTTCATCTTGTGTTCTTTTCCACTATTCCACAATTAACTATGCAATCCTAACCACCCTTCCCTCCACAATATGGCTGCCATAAAAAATCTAACATTGGAAATGCAATAATGTGCTAAAATATACACTATTACTTTTTTGCAAATTTCTATAGAGAATTATGTGTGATCTAGGAAATTTTTTTTGTTTGTTTTTTTTGTTTTAGTTTTTGCAAGGCAATGGAATTAAGTGACTTGCCCAAGGCCACACAGCTAGGTAATTATTAAATGTCTGAGGCTGGATTTGAACTCAGGTATTCCTGATTCCAGGCTGGTTCTCTATCCACTGTGCCACCTAGCTGCCCCGATCTAGGAACTTTTTCAGAAATAAAGGAATCTAAACTTCACTGAAGTATTTAACTACTGAATTGAGGCAGAAAAGCTAGCCTAGAAGGAAGACCTGAGAACAAACTCGGCCTCAGACACTTGCTAGTTGGGTGACCCAGGCAAGTCTTTTAAGCTTGTTTGTCTCAATTATCTCATCAGTAAAATGAGCTGGAGAAGGAAATGACAAGCAACTCCAGTATCTTTGCTGTCATGTATAAAATGTTTGAGAGAAATTATTTCTGGGTAATTATTTTTTTAATAATTATTCTAGTGGATAATTAATAAAAAGAGTCAGTAGCACTCATGAATGTCAAAGAAGAATCATGGTGGCTTCTTGATGTTCATAGGCCCTTGGAAGAGAGAGTGTTCCTGACAGGTTGCAATCAACTCTGATTGGTTAACAATTAATGAAAGAATGGATATTATAATGAAAAGTGGACCTATTCTAATAAGGTGGGGTATGACTGATCACTTTTACTTCCATATCATCTCCAACCTTGGACAATTCAGACAAAGTATTTACTCCACCCCCCACCACCACCACTTAAGACTGAGTAGAATACAAAGGACTTCCCCACTTGTATGTGGTCTGAACAACTGTTTTTCAGATATTGGCTTGACCTAGTAGAGAATGAGAAAACCTAAAGGAAAAACTCTGTGTCTTCTCAATAACTGGTTATTTAATAATTATTTTTCTCAAGATTGGTCCTCTATGACCAGGCTTCAACAAGCAAGCTGAAGGTCATGACTTAGCATATTGTGAATAAACATGCTTTTAACTTATAAAGAAAAAAATCATTTTTCTCATTACTAAGAAAATCCTCAATAAAGTCATAAAGAGTTGGATGTAACTAAGCAACAATGTAAATGCTTCACTTTATAATTATTTTTAAATCAAGTAAAGTAGTCTCATATTATTAATAAAGATTTGTTTTCTTACTTCTGACATTACTGGGATACAGGGGCAGGAATCCAATAACAATTATGATTAAAATAAGATCCATGTGGGATTAGAAAGTATTTATCATCCCCCCACTAACCTACCTACTACTTGAACTAGTGTTTTTCTAAAAATGGAAGTGACCTGTTCCATTATTGCTTCAATCTAAGCTAAGCCCTATTGAATATATATATATATATATATATACATATATATGTATATATATATAATCTTCAGCAATGACTAGCATGTATAAAGCACTTTATGGTTTATAAAACACTTTCCCTACTACATGAAGGAGATAGTTTCAGTATTATTATTCCCAGATAGTGTGATAAAATAGATAGAGAACTGATCTTGTAGGCAGGAAGATGAGTCTATTTTTTCGTCTTTGTTATTTACTATTGTGTAACCCTAGGCAATTCTTTTAACCTCTTAGTGCTCTAGGTAGTACTCTCTAGCTTAAAACTATATATTGGAGAGATGTTGATCTACACTAGTAGAGAGTGTTTTCTTCTGGATACAATCTCTATTCCTACTTTACAAGTAAAGAAACTGAGGTTCAGAGATGTATAGTGACCTTTTTATGATGGCATAGTTATTTAGTGTTAAAATCAGAACTCAAAATCAGGTCTTATGATTTGAAGTCTAAGGTACTGAAAGTAAAGGGAGAGGCAGTCCATTGTATTGGACTAGAAACGCATAAGACAAAAGTTCAAATCCTTTGACACTTATTCTCTATGGACAAGTTCCTTTCTTCTCTAAACCTCAACTTCTTCATCTAACAAATGGTTAGACTAATACCTTTAGCACTTCCCTCACAGAGTGATTGTAGGATTCAAAAGAGCATTAGAACAAAATGCTTTTCAAACTTTTAAATGCAACTACCAAATAATAATATTCACTATCACACAGGAACTCTCTAGTTAATGCTGGTAAGGTGTGGAATACTGATTGCATTAACCAAATATAACATGGAAGAATTTACTAGCAAAATATTACTAACTAGTTATTGAACATTCACATCTGAACTCAGCAGAAAACTCCCTTCATTCTTTGCTCCTGCAGTAATTAAGTATTCAAATCAGTAAACAGCTTGCTGGGAATGATTTTATGACAAATGACCGAAAGCATATCAACCGTAAAACTCAGCCCCGTGAAAATCCCCCAAGCCCAGGAAGCTCAATCAATGTGAAATAGATGGCAACTTCCTGTTGGCAACATTCCTCACTCATCCTAAACTTTGCATTAATCCACTTGGTGAATAGCATAGCTCCAGGATCTTCTGTACCCCAAAACAAAAGATTCTCCAGGGGCAAAATTGATGGGTGCTCAGGGCTGCTTTTAAAGGAAGTTCCATATACAGAGGAACTACTTTCAGTCTATTAAGAGTAAGACAATTGATATTCAAAGAAAGAATAATATGGAAGTGTCTACATTTATATATACATGTATATGAGGCAGATACATTGGCTAATTGATATTACTGCAATTCTGACTAAATGATTTCATATCATTAAATTTTGATTAAGAGAGCTTTAACCCTTTGGTTATCATGCTCCACCCAGGAACCTCTTCATTTTGTAAGATCACATCAGTCTTGGAACCTCACCAAAAACTTCTGACTCTGATGCCCCTCTCATTGGAATGTGGAGTGGAGGAAAGACCTGAGCCCATCATTTTTCCTTAAAACCCTCCTTTGGTTCATCCATCATAGATCTATAATTTCCCCCAACCTATTTCAGCTTCTGTTTATGTGTGGTCTTCCCCAATTAGAGTGGGAGTCTCTTGAATGTACAGACTGTCTTTTTTTTTTAAATTTGCCCTTAGCACTTACTACAATACTGGACATCTAGTAGGTATTAACTTTTTATTGATTGACTGATTGAAATACAAACTCATAGCTAAATACTGGATTTAAAAGCAATAGATTCAGTAGTTTTTTTAAATTTATAAAACTATATTTCTTTTGATTTTCTGATTCTGATAGTCATTGAACCTGAAATCTTGAATTTGGACTCAGGAAGACCAGGATTCATAAACTGTCAATGGTACTTCCATGTTATGTGACCCTGGGCAAATTTCTTAACCTCTGTAATTTGTCATGTATAAAGTTAGGATACTACTCGGGAGGAATAATGTATACATATTATTTTGCAAACTTTAAAGCACTATTTCAAGTCATTTGTTACTATTATCATTATTATTATAATTTAAATGCATCTGTTTTCATTTACAGAGATAATCTCTTCTACCTGTTTAATTTCAAATTCTCCAGATTCCCTCTTGAATTCCTGTCTCAAGTCATAAGTGACTTCTTAGACATCTAGAAATAGAGATTCCATAGCTATCTCAAACTCAGTATGTCCAATTATATTTTTCTCAAACCTTCTTCTTTTCTGAACTTCCCTATCATTTGGGTTCCCAGACTCAAAGGTTCAGTATTATCTTTAGATTCTTCACTTGCATTCACCTGCATATTCAATTTCTTGCAAAGGCATGTCACTTCTCCTAAATCCTAGTATAGACCTTCATTACATCTCACCAAGTCTATTTATAATAGTCTCTGGTAGGTCTTCGTGCTTCAAGATTATCTCCTCTTCAATCCACCCCCCACTCAGTTGCCACAATTATCTTTCTAAGCTTAAGTTTGACCATATCACCTCTCTACTCAAAGTATAGCTCTGGAACTACATTCTACATAACAGCACCCCTTTTTGATCCCATCATTCATTAATACTCTCCCTACTGAAATTATTCGGTTATACGGAGTCTGCTTCCTTATTTAAGTTCATGTGTTATATGGATATATATATATATATATATATGTATATATATATATCATACATATGTACATACCATCCATCCATTCATCCATTCATCCATCTATCCATCCATGTATTTATCCAAACATTTAGCTATCATCCATCCATCCATCCATCTATCTATCAATCAATTATCTATTTCCATTGAGTTCCTGGAGTATGGAGACTCTTTTATCTTTGTCTTCACATCTCTAACCCCTACTACAGTGTTTTTCATCTAGTAGGCACTTCATGAACATCAGTTCAATTGAATTTATCTTTTTGCAGTAAAAGCCTCTGGGTACAAAGATTCTTGTGAAAGCAGAAATGCTCAAGTATATAATAAATATATGAAAGATTCTATAAATAAAATGGCAATGAAGAGCAGGATGATTTTTAAAAACAACAAATGTGTGAGAAATTTGTAAAGTTACAAGAAATAATTGGACATATATAATCTGGGGATTTGTTAACAGGAATAGCAGAAATAGAAGGCCATCAAATTAAGGCTAGGAGTAGAACCAAGAGAACAATGTACACATCAACAACAATATTGAGAGATGGACAACCTTGATGGAAGCAGCTCCTCTCAGCAGTTCAGAGAACTAGGACAACTGTATTAGACCAGCTATGGATTATGTTACCCCCATCCAGAGGAAGAAAAACAAAACAAAACACATGCACACCAAAAACAAACAAACAAACAAACAAACAAACCCAACCCTTCAGAATCTGATGAACACTATAAAAGTTATCTTTTTGTATCTCTTTCTCTTAATCCTAATTCCTCATACCAAAAATAACTAATCTGTAAACATGTTTATCCAAAAAATTAGGGCTAGGTAACAGAACCCTATTAAATCCTTCCCCAAAATACATCTACTTGTATCTTGTTTTAACATTAGCAGTTAAATTCTAGAATGCTATCAAATAATAAAAAAGACAAAATTGGCAGGTTGAAATATTCCTCATTATAAGGAGTATCCTCAGTGATGAAATTATAGATCCACAGACATTTCAATGTGCTCTTCTTGCTATTAGTAATTATTAAAATTATTTCCAGACTTTAACCCTTCATTCTGTAGGCGAAAAAAATCAAAACCATAACCTGTTATTATAAAGAATTTTACATCCTACAAAGCTCTTTTCTTACAATAGCTCTGTGGGGATAATTAGGATATTATGTTTATCCCATTCTTTAGTAGAGAATACTGAATTTCATGTTGCTTAAGTGGCTTGACCACAAAACACAAAGCTACTAAGTGTTGGAATTGGTACTTAAGTTCATTTCTTCTTTTTCTTAGTCTAATTCTCTTTCCTCTAACATTTCCCCCCCATAACATTCTGAATGTATCAACCATCATCTACACTTTCTAAATCCTCGATAGTATTCTTCAGGGAGTTACCCCTTCTTACTGATTGACTTTAGGGTCCATTTTCTCCACTCTTTCACATGCAATAAGCATATTAATTAGGGTGAGATCATCCTGTTTCATCCAATAATGTCAACATTTTTGGACATGTGGAATGCATCCAAATTTCATTTCAATACATCACTTCAGCATTATAAATGATAAATCAATAGTTTTAATACTTTTCCATTCTAATGTATTCTAGTGGAAGTGAGCCAGTACATCATACAAGAAATATGCAGATTAAAAAGGCCATATACTTTGAATATAATGGAATGGAAAACACTATTTTTATGAGCCATTCAGACAGTGGGTCACTAAAGTATATGGACACTCAGCTGGAGTTAGAAAAATTAACATTCTTCTGAAGCTGAAACCAGTGGTAACTAGTTAATGAGTCACCTACTCCAACTGGGAAACTATTAGAGGGCTTGATTGGAGAACAAGGATATAAAACCTCAATTAAAAAAAAAACACAACAACTGTTTGTTAAGACTTGAGCTCATGCTGGCATCAGAGAAAGTTTTATATAAAGCACCAGTGCTTTTCCATCGGAGATTCAATTATGTAACTGATCATAGCAGGGCTCAAGACAGTTCTGTTATGAAAATCAGAGCAAGTGGACTGCAATGATCATCCATCCTTCATGAGATCCTAGGTAGCAAATAAAGCAGCTCCAAAGCATGCAATTACTGTTTCTACTTTCATCATTTCACACATTTTTAATGGAAAACGTAAGAGAATCATTTAGATCAGGAAGTAAAGCATAAGTACTTGCCTTCCTAGGTGCTTTATACCATAGCAGACAAATGAATCCCGACATTCCTAAGTCAAGAATAAGGTATAGAGAAAATGGACTAGACCCATTATTTCACTGTTACAGTGAACAACTCTGGAGTAAGAAAACTCCCTCCAAAAATATATGTTAATATCTTCTCTACAACTATAGTCTCAGAAAGTTGTTTTGAAAATTTTTTGCCCATGATCACACAGCCAGTATGTCAGAGGTGAGACTTGAAATCAGGTGTCCGGTGTTTTCAGAAAAATTATCAATACCTTATACCAAGCTACTGATAGCAGGAAAGAAACACATATCCTCTTTATAAAGTACTCCATCTTGGTACTATCTGTTTCATTTCTTTAAAGAAGAATATTTCCTGTAGATTTTGTTAAAAATAGCATATCAACTTTGTCAATTAATTGATATTTTAAGTGTAAATTACATACATGTTAGAAACAGACCTTATACTCCCTGAAACAATGCTCACCCTGGATTATTTCTAGGTCTTCTGCTTCTTCCTTTCCTTGTTTTTGTGCTTTTTTATTTATGCCATCTATAAAGATACACAGACTGTACTTTGGATGCTATTCAGGTGTCACTAATGTAATTATATTTTAATGTTCTTCTATCTCTGATAAGCAGTTTATAGGATACCAAGAAATGAAAGCTGTGCAATACTACAAAATTAAATCTGTATACAACCCAAGGATTCTTACTAGCCTGAAAACCTTAAGTAAGTCATATTGTACTGAATACAGCACTAGCACAGAATATTGCTTTTTGAATCCACTCTCAATAAAATGCACAGACACCAAAATAGCCATCATTGTATTTCCATCTCTGAGTCATTATTAAAACCAAGAAGTGTTGTCAAGCTGCAAGAAATACTCAATACAAATGATTCAACAGTGGTTAACGAGTTTACCTTTAACAAATGTACTCAGGTATGTCCCATGATTCAATGGCCTCCCTGGAAGCTGTTTTATTTTATTAAATATTCCATTTGATGCTGGACCACAGGAATTTTTTGACAGCAATACCAATGAAAATGGGAACAAAAATAACAGCCTATATTTAAATATAATCCAACTGTTTCCATAACTAGACTTCTTAATTCTCATAAATCAAACAGCAGTTGCCTGGGGAGGGATGGTGGAGTGTGAAAGGTATTTTATTAAGCACCTACTATATGTAAACCATTGTGTTAAGTACTGGGAATATGAAAGGAGGCAAATATTCTATATTATAATATACCACAAATATATTATATAATACATGCTATGTAATAATGTACACTATAAAATTTATTAAAAATTTTAAATTTGAAAGATGAAAAAACTGGGATTCAATGAGGTGTCATATTATAGCCAATGGCAGAGTGGAATATAAACAACAGATCTTCTAATTTAAAAAGCTACCTCTCATTATACCACAGATTTCTGTAGTTTAACCAATGCAGACCTAACAGCATATGGAGGGAAAGGGGAAGTATAGGACTGGAAATTCTAGAAAGAACTAGTACATCTCCAAATAAGACATTTTCAGATCCTTAGAAAAGGACTCTATATAAATAGAATAGCTCAAGACTTTATACTCATAGGATGATCATAACCTAATTCAGTTTCACAAAAATTAGTGATTGGTTGATAGTAATATCAATTTCAAAACTGCACTTTCAGCACAAAACTGGTATAGGTATAAACTGTTCCTAAGACCCTACTCCTTTTGCAAGTCTAGTCTGATATAGAATGAGTCTGATCCTAAGGGTTCACTTACAAAGGCATTTTTCTCCTTTTGGCTCAGAGTTCTCACCCAGAATTTACTCTGGGAAAATATCCAAATCTCATCAAAGTCCAGGTTTTCACAAATGTGTTTAACAGTATTCTCATATCTCAAATAATTACACAAAATGAACAGAAGACAGTCTTTATTTCAGCTCACAGAAAATGCTAAAGATGCAAAGGACTTCTAGGAGTCCCTAAACAGATACTGAAAACACATAAAATTAGCCCAATAGTTCTAGCCAGAAGAAAATCAATTTAGGATTATTCTTAGAGTAATCATTTGATATTCCAATGGATCCTGACCTCTAAGACAAAATCCCATGTGGATTCCTAAGATTCATAATACTTCCCTGAAGTTTGGACTATCCCCAACAGGCAAATTTTATGTCATGAAAGATGAATCATCTTCCCATCATATGCAATTTCCTAATGATTGACTACAATAATGGAAGGTGGGAAGAGCTAATTCTCATGTCTCCCAAAGTCTCACCCAATTTTTCAATCTAGAAAACAAATTAAAAAAACCCAACAACTCAATTTTCATTCTATCATGGGTCAACCATTCAAGGCAAGGACTATCCAAGATCTCTATTTTCTGACAAGGAAAGATTGAACCTGTTATTTGGAAAATAATCTACCCTCTTCTGTATAGGAAATTGTAGTTAACTGAGTAGGCAAGTAAATGTCTACTATGCCATCTACTTTTGAAGGAACTCTTTCTTAGCTCTGGTCATTAAAATATCTTGAATTGGGAAATTCCTTGATCAGAAACCCTACTCTCAGGTTGCATGAAAGATATGCATCTATCTCTCCCTTATGTATCAAAAGTCACTATTCATTCTTCTGGGTCTTGATGGAAGTAAAGGAGGAGGAAAAAAGAAAAATGCATTTTCCTGTACCCTAATATTTATGAGTCATTATCATTATTAGATAAAATATTATTTTTAAATTACTATTCAATTATTAATTTAGGTCAGTTTGATTTGTTATCCTTTAGGCATTAATTATGAGATACATACAAAGGTGAGAGTTTGTTTAACAAAAATAGACTACAACTGACACTAGCCATTTTCCACAATTCTGATAGTTTATAGTATCTGGGATATTGGTTTTTATCAATCAAATCCAAATAAGATGCACTCTAGATTATTTACAAAATTAGCATGTCTATGCATGCATGGAGACAATATGTGTGTACATACAGAGACCAATCAACATTTATTACATGGCTACTATGTAGCAGACACTATACTAAGCACTAGAGCTTACAAAAAGCAGCAAAATGAGAGTCATAGCACTCCAGAAGTTTACATTTAAAGGGTGAGTCAATATGAAAACAAATTTATACAAACAAGCTATATGCATTAAAAATAAGAATACTTGACAGAGGGATTATGAGGGCCATGAATATGCAAAGGATCTATGATTTCATCTATCTACAGAACTCCTGTTTTGGCAACTCCCTCCAAAAACAGAAATGTCTTATCTATGACTTAGTAGGTAAGTCCTGCAGGGAAGCCTAAGGCACAGAGGGGTTAAGGAACTTAAGTTTGATTATATAGCTAGTGGACATAAGAGGCAGAAATTGAAAACAGGTCTTCCAGACTCTAAGTCCTGAACTATATCATTATAATGTTATCATTCTCCTAGTTCCCCTCACTTCACTCTTCATTAATTCATATAAATCTTCCCAATTTCCTCCGAAACTGTCCATTTACTCATTTCTTTAGCACAATAAAATTTAACTACATTCATATGCTACTATTTGTTTCACCTTTCTGCAATATGAGGACACCCTCTTAGTTTCTAATTTGGAGATTCCACAAAAGGAATTGCTATAAATATTTTTGTACAAATAGATACTTTTCTTGCTTTCCTGACTTGGGTGTTGCAAACAAAAGTTTAATTTGCCTGGAGAAATAACCTAACTCCATATCAGACTCCAATAAAGATTTTTGGCAACATCCTCATGATGCACAGACTGCATTTGGAATTTCTCTTCCTTCCAATCCTGTTATTTAAAAAGTAGTGTTGTTTTAATGTGTATTGAAACTATTTTCAAGTTATATCAGTAAAAAGTTCTTGTTTATGCCTATACTTGAAATGAAGAAAAGTACAAGAAGATGATAAAAAGAACCTGTGGGTATGCATAACGTGGGCTAGTAGGGAGAAATATTAACTACCTATGGGGGTGGAGGGACTGTTTGCTGACACTTGAAATACCTTTAACTTAAAAAACAAAATTGCTGGGTCTCTTCCTGTATTTGAGATATCAGATGTTACTAAGTCCCAATTTAAGCCTCACACATTACCAAGGAATAGTTCCTTTCTTTAACTCAAAATGCATTTAATACTAGTACTACACAATTCATTACTTTAATATAAACCATCTTACCCTTTAATTGATCATATCTGTCTTGTATCTTCAACTAAACTGTAAGGTCCTACCTGGATGGGATGATGTCTTAGATTTTTATTTTGTATTCCAATAGGCATTTATTACTATGCTAGGCACAAATTGGCATTTTAATGTTTGTTGATTTAAAGAAGGAAAAAAAAGTCTTTTAATTATCCCTCCTATTGTGGAGAGACACTCTTATTTTCTTCAGTATCAACAATATATAGTCACTTATAATATTCATTATCAAGAAGAATTTATCTTGGTTTGAGGTGGAACCATCTTGGACCCCACACAATGGATTGTGATATGGTCATTAAACAAGGACAAAGGATAACTTCACTTATAATAAGATTTCAAGGCATGACACCAATGATATTTTTATAATGAGATGATTTAACAGTTGAGGGGTGAGACTTATCTATCTCCATTTTAGTAAGAGCTCAAAAAAATTCTAAACTTTATTTCTGTAGTAGGTCTTACCACAAATAAACTTTAGGTAAAAGCAGAGGTCTTCTAAATTGACCCCAGCATTAGGCAAACAATAGTTCAGCAGAATGACACCCTAGAAAGCTCCCTGTTACAGTACAATGAATCTACTATTAGAACGGCAGAACAGAGAGTAATGGAGGTTGTTTACCTCCCTTTCAAACTTATCTGAATTCAATCTGAATAGAATATCACACACTGAAAAATAAATCTAAACTTACTATGACACTTTTCTGAAAACCTCAACAACAAAATAATCTAGCCAAATTTCACAAAGAGCATGATGAAAGCTGGGAGACAGCATCTATGTTTTAAAAAGAAAAGAAACACAGAATTTTATTCTTATAAGGGATGTGAGATGTCATGTAGTCCAACTCCCCAACCCAGTCCTATCCAATTGAACAAGGTTGGAACAAGTAATTTAACAGAGTGTTGTTGTTCAATTGTGTCCAATTCTTTGTGACCCTTATTTGGGGTTCTCTTGGTAGAAATACTGGAGTGTTTTGTCATTTCCTTCTCTAGATCATTTTACAAATGATGAAACCAGGGTAAACAGGGCTAAGTGATTTGCCCATGATCACACACCTAGTAAGTGTCTGAAGCTAGATTTAAATTCATATCTTCCTGACTCCAGAACCAGTACTCTATCCTCTGCATACCAACCTAACTTAACTAAGAAGAATAAGATTTTTGTAGATCCAAAGTCAAAACTGAGATGAACCACTTCCCTCAAAGAATTTGCATTCTGCTGATTACCCTACAAGAACCTTTCTCAATAGATATTCATCCAGTCTTTGCTATAACACTAATTCCTAAGGCAACCTATTTCACTGTTGAATAGTTTCATTTCCCACCCTTCTGCACCACTCCTCTGGACTTCATTCATTGGAATCCTATCATCCTGCAAGATTCAATCAATCCTGAAACTTACTGCTCTTCTATGCAATCTTCCCTGGGCCCTCTCCTTACATCTGACTAGAGAGGATGGCATAAACTCCCAGTTTCTCCATTTGAAGAGGGCACCCAGGGCATCCATCTTATTATACCCAATAGTTATGCTGTATTGGTCTTTATCAAGAACTTGATCCAAGAACCCTATCCTCTTTTTTTTAAAATATATTTTCAAGTGTTTTATGAGATCCTTGAGGACAGGTACTATCTTTTCTTTTCTTGTATTCCCATCACTTTGCATAGTGTCTGGGATACTTATTTTCACTTATTTTTAGTACAATTTGACCCTTCCTGAACTCATTTGGGGTTCTCTTGGCAAAAATAATGGATTGATTTGCTATTTCCTTCCCCAGATTATTTTACAAAAGAGGAAACTGCTGCAGAGTTCAGTGACTTGCTCACGGTCACAAAACTATTAAGTGTCTGAGGTCAGATTTGAAACCAGGGAGAAAACTCTTTCTGACTCCAAGCAAGGCATTCTATCTACTCTACTACATGACAGATCATGTAGACCTCCCCAACTGCTTATATAATATAGTTTTAATAAAAATTAATAAAATTTTATTGACTGCCTGATTGAACAACTGAGTGAAGATTTCTAGTTATCAAGTTCTCCGTTTTAGCAACCCTAAATCTTTCAGTTGCCTATTATTCATCAGGTCTGCCCTTTGGGATCACATTAATTAAATTTTCCTGCCTCTCCTTATCTGTATGTGGATCCTTAATATATTTAAGTTGCCCTTTAGTCTTCTGTTCTGCATCCTTCATTCCTTCGATAAGCTTACACACTCCTATTTTTTTAATATTTCCTAAAATAAAACAATTTCCTAATCCCTTCCTACCCTAAATGTCCAAACACTGTGTCAATGTTCTGCTTGAAAATTTTGTAAATCTAAAATGAACAAGAAAATACAACATTAGGGGGAAGCTAGGTGGCACAGTGGATATAGTACTGGCCTTGGGGTCAGGAGTACCTGAGTTCAAATCCCACCTCAGACAATTACCTAGCCATGTGGCCTTGGGAAAACCACTTGACCCCATTGCCTTAGAAAATCTAAAAAAAAGAAAATACAACATTATGACCAGCTCAGCTTACAGCTTGACCATTCATTTCTGCAATAAAATGATCATAAATATTTCTAAACTATTTTGCTATGATGATAAAAATAAGGGAAGCCCTTAGAAACTAAAGATTTTTTCCCCCTTAATCTATAATAGATGAGAGTGAGGAAGGATGGATGATCTCTAAGGTCCATTCAGTTATGTCTATTTTGTACCATTAGCTCATAAGTTCTACAAAACAATTGCATTGCTATCTCAACTTCTCCAAAAGGCTGTTAGAGGACTAAGAGTTAGATATCATCTTCACATACATCTATGTAAAATGTGTGATATGAAGAACTCTAATTCTAATGATTAAAATTAAAGAACATCATGACCTCAAATATATGGATAGTATAGGCAAATGATTCAAAAACAGGAAGACAGCTCTCTATATTGGAAAAGTGGATTACTTCTCCAGTACTTCAGTTTTCATCTGTAGACATAGTTGTAGTGTCCTGATCTGCAAACCCAAATATGCTTTTCATCAGCATCATATACTAGGTGTACTTCTTTATATGGATTACCATATAAATTATAAATCTGTTTTGTAAAATCTGTTTTGTAAAATGCACCTTCTTAATTTCTCTAAAGATGTGGAAATAAAACCTAAGTATGTGGTTCATGCTAGTACAATGACAAAATATGCCATTTTACCCAAAGTATGTGTTTCAGAAGATTAATAAGTTTGAAATGCTATATCAATGACAAAGAGTGATATTCAGCTTTTTAAAAAAATCATCTTTTGTCCAGTCCCTAAGGAATTCTATTTATATTTTTAAATTCAACTCTATTTTATTTTTGTTTCAAAATATCTCCCTCCCACCTCTCCCACCTACTGAGAAAACAAGAAAAGCCATATTCATTGCAACTATACGTGGTCAAAAAAACAAATTCTCATGCTAGACATGTCAAAAAAAGAGGTATCCAACCTACTCTATGAATTCATTGCCTCTTTATCTAGACATAGATACTGTGTTTCAATATGCTTTACAGCAATTATAGCTGGTTTCCTCCTACTGATCAGAACAAGTCTTTCAAAACTTTTTGTTTATACTGTATCATTCTAATTATATAATTTTTCTTCCTGATGCTACTCATTTTGCTTTGCATAATTCATATAAATATCCTCCAGTTTTTCTAAAATAATCCTTTTCATTATTTCTTTCAAAATAATATTTCATTTCATGCATATATGTATATATATATTATGTATATATGTATATACATATAATTTGATCAATCACTCTCCGATTAAGGAGAACCCTTGCTACCATGAAAAGAACTACTACCTTTGTGTAATTGTGTGTATATATGTGTGTGTGTGTGCATGTACTTTTCCTCTTTATTTGGTATCTCTCAAGGATAATGGTATCACTAGGTCAAAGGGTGTACTGGAAAATCTGTTCTTTACATAGAAATGATATATTCTTTACAACAATATATAAATTAATTATGTTACAGAGATTGAGAAATGATCTTGTTTGATCATAGAACAAGTGATTTCAGGGTTAGAAGTGATTTTAGAAGTCATCTAGATCAATCACTACTGGGAGCATCATTCCCATTCACAAATATGCTATACAATGATCTAGATACTACTTTATAGGCCAGTAATAGTAAACTCCCTACTCTCCCTACTCCTACTACCACATAATCTATTATATTTCAGGGCAGTTTTAATTTTTGATATTTTTGTTTGCTTCTTTTATTAAGCTTAAGCCTACTCCCTTATAATTTCTACATATTTGACCTTTTGAGATACAACAGAACAAGTATAAGGTTTTCAACAATATTAAGACTTCAGATTCTTGAATACACTATTCATGCTTTATCCCCTTGTCATCTTCTTTATGTAAAATAGTGCTATTTTCTCCAAACAGTATTTATATGGCTTCTAGTCACCCTATCTTTGAACATATTTCAGTTTCTAATTTTGCTGATTGAAATATTGGGTTCAGATTGGCATACAATATTCCAGGTAAGGCAGAATATAGTCAGACAATGCCTGCTTAGCTCACTATTATTTGTTGTTCAGTCATTGTGACACATTCGACTCTTGAGCCCACGGACCATATTGTCCATGGGATTTTCTTGGCAAGGATGCTGCAGTGGTTTTCCATTTCCTTCAAATATTAAGATTATAAGTACTTTATTGGGGACACCCAACTAGTAAGTCTCAGAGACAAGATTGGAATGCAGGTTATCCTGACTCTAACTATCTAGCTGCCTCATCATTATAGTTCCATTGTTGTATGTGGAAAACAAGTGAATATTTTTTGGCTTCCACGTAATTCATATCACTCATCTTTATATCACATATATTTGGATTTCTATACAGATTTTTCCCACTTCAATCTGTGAGTTAATTTTTTGAATCTGTGTGTTAATGAGAAGGGAAAAAGATGAATTCTCTAAAGAGATTGATGTTGTCTTTACCTTATTTTAAACCTCAGCTGACAATGTAGCTTTAGCTTTCCTGACCCCACTCTCATAGGACCCTGGCATTTTTCTTTGTGATATTCATTCTCATTGCTCTGTCTATGCTTCTATTCTTTGTACAAATTCATTTAAAATTAGAGTTTGCTGATGAGATACTTATGTAGCCACAATGCTCTCTCCAAATGTCTCTCCTCTTTTCTTCATTACTGGGATCAATGAATTGCAACTGAATGATGGAAATTTTGTTTCTGGGAACCTCCCATTCTTCTGCCAGCTTTGCTTTTAGATTTTCAGTCCTCTCTTTACTATATAGAGTATTTTTGAGCACTTTTAAATCCAATATCTAAAAATTCGAGGAAAATGCCAGAATATGCTTGATCTTCCCTTATGTACCTATCATGGCATGTTTACTATCAGAAGACAATACTTAAGTCCTTCCTGAGTTTCAATTCACTAACCAGCTTCTCCTTATTGACTTACATCTAAACCAGAACTCCTTCTTATGTTTTTTCCTCTATCTTTGAAAAGACACATTTATAAGCAAAGATAAAGCAATAATTTATCAGTTCTCCTGAGAAGAGTGAGACATTTGGTATACATTCAGATAGTTGAAGATCCTGGACACATATATTTGCAGTCTCCATATCAGTTTTTTGGATCTGGTACAATTTTTCCAGCATATCTAGAGTATATCTGAAAGTATACTCTGATAATTTAATTGCCATTCTTTCTTTGTTTTTTTTCTATCTTCATCCAAATGCTGGTTATCATACCTCTTCTTTTCCTTTTCTTGATGGGTTTAGTTACATTGAGGCAGAAAGAGGAGTGAATCACTTTAGAAATGTCTCCTTTAAGAATGATGAAACTTGAGAATGAACTGGGTAACTGAATAACAAGAATCCTGGACTCAAGAAGACCTGAATTCAAATATAGCCTCAGACTCTTACTAGCTATGTAACCCTGAGCAAATCATATAACTCTGTTTGGCTCAGTTTCCTTATCTGTAAAGATGAACTGGAGAAAGAAATGGCAAACTACTCCAGTATTTTTGCCAAGAAAACTCCAAATAGGGTTGTAAAGAGTTGGACACAACTATGAACAAGCAGTTCTGAAGGGAAGAAACTTCACTCTTCTCAAATCACTTTAAGTAATTCAGCACTATTCAAACTGGAACTGCAAGAGATATGGAAATCAATGTCAACAATAGGGCCTAAGGAACTCACAAAACTATGATATGTTTTCAGGAGCTGAGCTCCTGTCTCCCTCCAGAAAGAAAGTTCCCTTACCTATTCCTTATATCTTTTCAAGAAGACAGCTAGATAGACCATTCCATCTCTGCTTAAGTGACAGAGAGAGAGATAAGAAAAGAACTCTTTAGTCTCCTATCTTTTGTTGATGCAAGTTATTCAGATGGATATGACACAATCAAGAATGTTTTCAAATGGAATATTTAAATTCAGTCTTTTTTTTGTAAAATGAATTTTGGCAAAGTAGGAACACTTTGCACTTAAACATGTAAGGAATGTTGTATGTCAATATTGATAATTATGCCAAAAAATTCATCTGCTCATTTTCATTTTTAAGAAACTGTCTTCCTTGTCCACAGTTTTGAATGGTACATGAATTAGATTAACTGTCCTGATTATGCAAAGAAATTTAGCTTAATGACCTGCAATTACTTTAATGGTTTTGAAATTCAGAAGGTAAGAAGGCACTATGTTTCTTCAAATGAGCATTAAATATAAAATGCATCTGATTGACTGTCATGAAAACCCAATTTTATTGCCATTTGAATTATTCAGAATCAATATCCAACCTTAGCCAGCATTAGGAAGCTTAAATATAAAGATGCATCTGAAAGCTGCAGTTTTCTCTATTGAGTAATGGTGTATCATGCTGAAGATAATGAGTTGTTTGCTTGCATGTCACCATTTCAGATGCATCAGAAATTAACAACTATATCTTCTCTTTATATTAGTAATAAAAGGTATTAGATTTTGTAGACACATTCTTCCAACTTGATGAAACGTTTAAAATTCAGCATTCATTTATTGTCTGTTATGTGCAATGCATTCTACTGGACACTAGGGACACAAAGATGAAATAAGACATGACTTTTACCTACAAGGTACTTACTATCTATTATAGAGCAAAGTAACTAGAACACGTCAGAATAGAGTACAAAGTAGAAATTGAGTCAAAGAACTATGATACAATTTGTGACAAATATATTTTAGAGATCAAGAAAGAAGATGGTGCCTGAATTGAACCTTAAAGGAAATAAAAAGGTTTTCAATGTTGATACTAAGGGAAGAGGCATTAGCACCAATCTCTCAATCAAATGCTGTGGTGAAGTTTTGAGTCATAGTTATTAGCACAAGATTACCTGAATAACTGTCATTACAGGCATACAGGGATAGCATATATTAGAGATTTAAGCAGAAAGGTAAAAGCCTCCTATTCCGAAAAGTGGATGTTAGGGAAGGCTATATGTTTGTATTTGCCTTCTCCTTGGAACCTTCTGTACTGTGACTATTTAGTACCTCCCATTGGGCCTGAGCATCATTGGGTATTAGGCAATCTGTGCTGATGATATACTCCTGAACAGCCTAGGAAGACAGCTTAGATAAATCAACAGTCAGAGAGTCTCCTCTTTCAACTTTAGGGGTGGTTTGAGAACCCCTGATATCTATATAGGTTTTAAATCCCTTGAGATCAAGAGCAGTTTGATCTTTTCAACTTGTATTCTCTAAAATTTACTACAATCCCTAACATACAGTAGGTGTTTAATAAATGCTTATTAGTTGACAGGTTATTACAAATCAGGATGTTTATCAAAGCCATGGAGGTGGGAGAGGACAAGAAGCGAATTGAGACCTGTTGAAGGGTTAACCAATTTGGCTAAAATTTTATAATATGAGAACAGAAAGGTAGGTTAGATTTAAGCTCATGACTTTGTATTCATTATAAGTACTTGGAGAAGTTTATGTATTATATGCCCAACCATGCAGAATTATCCCTGAGAGAAATTAGTGTGTGTGTGTGTGTGTGTGTGTGTATATACAAGCACATAGACACAGATCCATACACACACACACACACACACACACACACACACACATACACACAGCCATATACCTTAAACTAATTTCTCTCAGGGATAATAAAATATAAACTTTATGTTAACATTGGTTATAAGAATACCTGACTTCTAGGTTTCGATTCAGTAACTTATTGGCCATGTAACTTTGGCCAAATTTTTAAAAGTCTCTAAGCCTCAGATTTTACCTTTAAAAATGGAGACACTAATACCAGTTCTGTTTATTCCATCCAGTTCTTTTTTATCCCTCATATAGGGTATCATAGAACAAGCTCTTAAATAGTGTTAGATTAGAATAAATGGGATGAGATAATGTATTTGAAATTGCTTTGCAGTTCATAAAGTGATATACAAGTGGAAGGTGTCATCATTAAATTGGCATTTCTTTAACTCCCTTAAAGACCATGAGTGACATGCTATCTCGACTGATTAGGAAGTTTCTCTTCAAATGATTACAATTAATGATAATTTTTGAAGTTCCTTAAATTTATATAATCACAGATTAATAGAGTTGGAATGAAACTATCTTAAGGGTTCACTTATTCCAGCATTCTTATTTTAGAAATGAGAAAATCTAGTGCCTCCCCAGATTTGAGTTATTCTTTCAACATCACACAAATAATTTATTTACCAACTGGAACTAGAATCCAGGTCTCTAGTGCTTTTCCCATTAAATCATGGTTCCCCTCTTTGAATCTGCTTTTAACTCAATTATTATTGTCTAACACACCTATCAAGTGGAAGTGCCTTTCTTTGTCATCCTGTAGCATCTTGGAAGCAGGGTATAACACATAAGATATATAAGACTGAAATCTCATCCTGTCCATCTTTGTCATCTGGGGAAAAAACCCTCTTATTAAAAAAATATGATATAAGTGACATTGATGTAGAGCTGGAAGAGATCATTTATTCTAACTCTTCTCATTGTGGAAAGCATAAAACTGAGACTTAGGAAACTTAAGGTCCTTGCCTAATGGCAAAGATAGGAACTCCTCTACCTTGAATGGAAGAACATATTCCCTGTTCTACTTTTATTAGTATTTTATCTTCTTCCTAACAAAATTTGTCTCCTGAAAACTCATTACTCAATCACCCAGCAAAAAATACTTAACCTTGGAATATGCATATTATAAAATTCAGATAATTTTGGCACACCTTGTGGGTTTAGAAATGACCTATAAATGCTAATGAAATGAGCAAGTATATGAATGATTATGAATATAATAATAAAAAATAAACATACAGCCTCAAATCTAAAATTGTAGCAAAAAAATGGGCAATCAACTAGAAGTTTACTCCAATGAATATGGAATGAAGAAACTAGCATGGCATACAGACTTGGGTGATATAAGTTACATGAGTTTAGGAAACTATGTACTTTCCCTTATACAAACTTCAGGTTTTTTTTTACACCTACCTTGATGATAAAGAAATGGAAAACTCCCAAATATTTAGCCTGAAATTAAGCCCTAGAGTGTGACACGAATATATTTCCCCAAAGGGCATTCCTTTTTTTAGCTCAGGTTAATAAATCAGTGTACAATTTATATATAATCTAATTTTGGCCCTTGGCTTCATCTAGTGTAGGTGGAAGTCAAAATGAGAGAGAAATGAAGAATGATGAGCACTTGAATTCTTAAAAAAAACATTTTTGAAAAGAAATGTCCAATTTGCATTTGGGTATTGTCAGAATGTCATCAAAACTGATGCATTTTCTTTTCTTTTTAAAAATTTTTTGTGTATTTATTTTTCCAATTTCATGCAATGGTTCTTTTCAACAACTACTTAGCAAGTTTTTGAGATTTACATTTTTCTCCTTCCCTCCCTTTGCCTTCCCCCTCCCTCTGACAGAAAGCAATGTAATATAAGCTATATATGTATAACCATGCTAAACATAGATCCATATTATTCATGTTGTGAAAGATGAATCAAATCAAAATGGAAAAATATAATACCAAGACAACTTTTAAAAATTGAAGAAACTAAGCTTTGATCTACATTTAAACTCCATAATACCTTCTCTGCATGTGGATAGTATTTTCCTTCACATCTTAGAATTATCTTTGATTATTGTGCACTGAAATGTAAAAATCCATCATAGTTGATCATTACCCAATATTGCTGTTAGTATGTATAATGTTCTTCTGTTTCTGCTCACCTCACTTAGCATTAGTTCATTCAAGTCTTTCCAGGCTATTCTGAAATACTGTAGTTCTGGGCTTGAATTAAACAAGATAATGATTCAAATCCAACAATTGACACTTACTAATTAAATGACCATGGGGAAGTCATTTAATTTTCCAAGTTTTGAGCAACTTCATAGGACTTATCTACTTAGTCACAAATAGTTATCAATGTATGCTGACCAAAGCAATTCCTAAACCAAGACTTCTCCAAGATGACATTATCACAGAAAGGCTGCATAATTTTTTAAATGTACAATTCTACAAAAAAACAATCTGCATAAGTACGAGATAAATCACAGGTAGGCAATAAATAGTCTATGGAAAAAAAATAATAGCATGATAAAGGACTGGAAGCTCAATTGGGCTAAAAACAAGATAAGATAGTCTAGGACAAATGAATAGAAACAGTGTAGGAACAAGGAAGGTTCTATTCCCACTTTCATTTCTCTTCACCAGATCACAATTGGTATACTATGTTCATTGTTGGGTGCCATATTGTTAAATGTAGCATGTACAGAGGAGGTGACTAGAATGATATAAGGATCCAAAATCAGGTCACTCAAGCCTTTGGTTCCAGTATCTGGAGATAGAAAAAAAATGAATAAAAAATCATTGGGGAATAGGAAATGAGAGCAGCTTTCAAATATTTGAAGGGATAATTTTGTTGGACTGAGTAAATTTGCTTTATTTGGTTTCAGTTATCAAAATAAGTGGGGGGGGGAGAATGCAAGCTGCGGAAAGGCAAATTTTAATATTATAAAAATCAGAAACTTCCTAACATTTAGAAATTTAACAATTTAGAAAACATTGGAAATTGGAAAATAGAATGAACTACCTCAAATTTTAGTGAATTTCTCCTTTCTGATGTTATATACCTTGTAGTGAGAGGAGAGAGAGTAGTCTAGTCAAGAATTAAAAAAATCACTAGGGCTAAAAGAAAATTCTTGCCTGGGCCAAAAATGACATAATGAAAGTCAGAATTCAAGTAAGGACAAACCAAAAGTCCAGTTAGGTACCATGGTTTTCATGGGGTCTTAGTTTCAGTTTCTGAAGAAAGCAACTCAGAGGCCAGAATAAATATTTTAAGCTAGAGAGAGACTGCATAGGTTCAAGAGAAACTATGAAAAACATCAGAGTAATGACTATGTTGGATATATCCTGTTAGGAAGGTAGTCTGTGTTTCTGTTCTCTTTCATGGCCAAGGACTCACACAGCAGAAGAGCCTCAAGCCACAGCTGGATGGTTCTTTAAATAAGGATGGTTTAGAGAGAGCTCATAATTCCAGTATGGTTTGGATTAAATGACCTCTGAGGTCCCTTGCAATGTTGAGATTCCTCTACTCCCACCACCAATGCCATATTTGCCACTAATTTACACTCCTTTGTTCTCTTATCCATTTATAGAACAGACAATAATAATTCCCATTCCACCCCCAACTCATCCCACAGAGACAACTTGGTGTTCTTTAAAAGTAGCCAGATAATTTAGGTGCCTGAGCAGAGAACATAGCAATTACATAAGTTAATTCCACTCAAGCACATCAGGCTGGGGGAAGGATGGGAAGAAGAAAGTTTGGGAGTCCAGAGCCTTCAATCCCAACATGGATCTCTTTATTCCTCTTTTGAGTCTTTACATTTATTTATAAAGGATGAGTCCATGACATTAGAAGGCAGCGTCACATTACAAGGATATGAACAAGAAGAAAGTACGTAGATTTATTTTCAAGAACTGTTTAGGTCTTTGCCAGCTCTTCAGCATTTATAATGAAATCTTAACCAGGGATATGTGTGTGTGTGTGTATACATGATATAAATAGATAATATAGATGGATAGATTATAAGAGATTATATATTCCTACATCAGTATCACCTCTTATTTACTAGAGGGTTTAGCCAGAGGACTGAAAGCAAATGAACAAGAAGAGTAAAATATAACTAGCAGTATCATGCAGAGTAACAAGGTAACAAGAATATTAAACCATCCCATGTCTCTCTTATCTTATTTGACTCTGATTATATTCAGGAATGCATTGGGTGGAGCATGAAGGCAAGAGTGGCTTTAGAAAAGACACAATACCTGGAAGCTAGTCTGCAGTACTGGGGAGGGCTGGTGTACACAGAGTTTACATCTCAGGAACAAGGCAAGGTGGGGGAAGAAGGAAAGGGCAGGGTGCCCAACAAAACCATGTCTTCCTGCTAGCTCATTTTGCTAAGACTTCTTTTTACTTTCATAGATTTTTCAGGTCATTACCCAGGTCTTTCCCTGGAACTATGAATAAGAAGTCACACCTCTTATTTTGAACAGAATAAGGAAAAAAGAGATAAGTTGACTTACTCCAGGTCAGGCAGCAAGTCAGTGATAAAACTGGGATGAAAACCCAGTTCTTCTAATTCCCAATCATTTCTCAATTGTCTACTGTTTATTTATCCATAAGGATTAGAACATATAGTTAAGGCGGGATAGTTTAAAAAAAAAACTGAATGGTTCTAGAGTTAGCAGACCCTGACTCTCTCCTGCATCAATATGTTACCTTTGGGCAACTTGCTTAGTTTCCCTGGCGTTATTTCCTCATGTAAAAAATGATTGAGTTGGTCCAGACAGCCCAACAGTCCCATTTCAGCCTTAAATCAATGATCCTTTTTGTTGTTAATGTTTTCATATCAGGTTATATAAAGCAAGGGTTCCTTAATCATTAGCTCTTGGCAAACCAGTGAACCCAACTAGACTCCTCAGAATCAAGTTTTTAAATGCGAACAATAAACTAAACAGAATTAAAAAGAAAAACAAAGGTTAGTGAAAAATAAAGATTCTCCCCCTCCCCATCCAAGTTCCTGAACACATTAAAATATGTCTTGTCAACTCCAGGTTGATTTATTTAATTTATATATACAACCATGGAAAGGGTTAAAATTGAATATTTATTTTTTAAAAAGTCTTTTTCTTCTTGTAAAATGAAAAATAGTTGCTTTTGAACAGGATTAAAAATTCTTTCCCTTCCACATGCACTCATTATAACAACAATTAAAGCATAATAGACACATATAAAACCAAAATCACAATGTGTCCCAGAGAAAATATAGAGAAAATTTCTCCATACAGAGAAAATGTTTATAGCTCAATGCTAGAGAAAACTGGAGAGATTCTGTTATGCATGCAGAGTTGGACCCATTTTTAATAACAGTAAAAAGAAATTTACTGCCCCCTCCTGGTTCTGTAAAACAAAGTTCTATTTTATTTAACACTGAATAACATAATTATGTAGGAAGCACAATGAACAAATCTTGGTCCCTCTCCTTTTGTTGAAAAAAAAAAGGTGACTGATTTGCAATTCCAAAAGGATTAAGAAAAGGACCAGTGTTATTATCTAATATAAAAAATAGATTTCCTAGTTTCCCTCAAGTGTAGATCATTTGATACAGGAAGCAATATCAAGCTGAATTACCAAGTATATTCTCTGATAAATCACCAAGTGAGGTAGACTGCTGCAAAGGAGAAGTACTCTTGTCAACTTGATATTATAAGATAATACACAACTCCATAACTGGCTTAAAATGATAGAACTGGAATTATTTTGTTAATTTACAGAAAAAAAAGAAAATAAAAAATAAACCAGGTGTTTTGTTGCCAAGAGTTCAGGGAAGGGACTGGTGACTAATCATTCCTTTCCTATTTGTCATAAGATAGCAAGCTAACACTTTTATGTCTGCTGCTTGGGCCTAAGTAAGCCAATGAAGCATGGGGGGAAACTTTGGAAACAGTAGAGACAAGTGAAGGATGATTGAGAATAAATGAAAAACTGTAAGAATTCAGTTGGAACAATCAGGTATCTAAATGCAGCTCGTTTCTGGGCCATATGTCCATTGCATTTAAATAGTTTCCCCTACATTGGTGGAAATTTTGACCTTGATATTTCTCAGCCTTACCTTGGCAACATTTGGGATGCCATATTTTCCCCCAGGATGAAATGTGTTCCAATCCTTCTCCAGTTGTTTTGTACAAGTATGATTTCAGCCAAGAGCAAAACTTTCTCTACATTCATTGTCATTAATTTACCACCATTAAAGTGGGGCTGCACACCTCACCCATGTAATGAATTCTCCTATACTCTAACTTATGAAAATACAGAGTGATGAACTATGCCACTAGACATCTCTGAACAAGATTTTTTCATCAAAGTACACAATCCTTTTCATGAGGAAAGTTGGGCAAAAGTATGTTTGGCTAATCTAATGTGAAAAAAAAAGTCTTAGAAGAAGAAAGGTCTATATTTTTTTACACATGGGGGAAAATGAAGATCTCAAGTTTATTCTACTACAAATATCTGTTTATATGATTTGCCCTTGCATCAGAGAGATTTTTGTTCATAAAGATATAACTATTAGTGCCATCATTTTGGGTAAATTTCCTCATTCTCTTCCCTGCCCTGAAACCACTGTATTACTATTTATCCTGCCCTGATGGAAGCTGCCTGTGTGGTGATAAATTATGTGTCAAAACCAGAGAACTTGTAGCAATCCCCATGTGCCTAGAAGCAGAGGGCTCCTCGTCCCAGATTACAAATATTCACTCTGGCACGCGGGTGGTCAGACCCTGCACAGATGTTGGTACGCTGAAGCTGCTTTTGGATTTCTCACTGATGAATATTGCAGCCAATGTACCCATCTGGCCGCCTAGATAAATAATGTAAAAATGAAGATATGCCTACATAATTCATGTAGTATTGATGAACAGAGGCCTTAATTCAGGCTGCTCATACAAATCATTTAATTATGGGTTGTACAATTGTAAAAGAGAAACAGTATTTTAATAATTTTTCAAATAAGGAGAAGTAGATTTTTTTTTAAAATTGCATAAACACAGGAATTCAAGTACTCTCAATCATCCTGTGGAGATATGTATATTTTCTTGAACACAAAATAGGAAAATATGATGCTAACTTCATTTCACACTGCTGTTAAAGGCAAGATGACATATATTCACCTCCACAGCAAGGATCATATAAAACATAAATTTAGCTTCCATCAGTAAAAAGTACTTACTGCAAAAGTACTTCAAAGATGAAGTAAAAAGAAGGATATTTTTCCAGTTACAGAATAGACTATCTAGCCATGGAAGGAAGTTAGAACTCAAACCCTGACCTAAAACCACATTGAAGTTGTTTTCAATAATAATAACTTTCTCCTTGGGGAATTTAAAATTGAATAGGAATGATAATACATAAATATAGACATGGGACTCTCTAGTCAGGACCAGCACCTATAATGTTATTTCCTGGCTTTCTTTCAGAAGCTGCCATGCTCTTGTACCTCGATTATTTTTTTCATTCATAAAGTCTAACTTCCAACCTGGTACCTTGGGCTTTTGCTTAATGAGCATTCACCAATATCTAGCCTAGATGAAAGCTAACCATTCCTTTTCCTATGTATTTTTTAATAATTTTTTTAAAATTTAAGGCAATGGGATTAAGTGACTTGCCTAAGGTCACACAGCTAGGCAATTATTAAGTGTCTGAGGTCAGATTTGAACTCAGGTACTCCTGATTCCAGGGCTAGTGCTCTAGCCACTTAGCTGCCCCTCCTATGCATTTTTAATGAAATTCACATACTCTTTTTTCTTCCCCATTCTGCTTTTGAACTCTAGTTCTATCTTTAAAAAATCATGTAAATCAGTTGTTCTCCAAATCTAATCACTTTTTTATACTTTTCTGTCACTGGAATGACTAAATTGCACAATGGATAGAACTCTGGATCTAGAGTCAGGGATATGTGAGTTAAAATTTAGCCTTAGACATTCACTAGTTGTGTGACTCTGGGCAAGGCACTTATTCCTCAATTGTAAAATGGGTCTAATAATAATATCATCTATCTCCCAAGGTTGTTCTAAGGATCAAATGAAATCATGTTTGTAAAGAGTTTAACACTTTAAACCTATCCAACCTACCCATCTCTTCTTTCCATTATCCATCCTTCCTTCCTTCCTTCCTTCCTTCCTTCCTTCCTTCCTTCCTTCCTTCCTTCCTTCCTTCCTTCCCACACATCTTATTGATTCTTATCAAAAACCTTTGAGGTAGGAAGAATTGCTTCTCCATACCCATTTTCAAACAAAAACAAAAGCTTGTAGCTAACTTTGAATAAGTCACTGTTGGGACTAGCATCATCTCTAAGTTCTCTTCAAACTGAAACTCTCTGAAATTTTCTGAACCATGAGGTAACTAAGGTCCAGATGAATTTGGGAATTTACTCAAGGTCATATAGTTGCCCAACAATTGGTTAAATAGTTCATGAACTTACAGTCGAGAGCCTAGATCTGTTGCCTCCTAGTAATCCAAAACAACACTTTCTTTCTCTCTGTGAATACTCCATTTCTCTATCCATATCTACAGGGTCAGACCTAAGGTCAAAATCAAACAAACAAAATAGAAAGATTGAGTCCTATAGAAGTCATCAATGAGCAAGCAATGTAATTCTCAAAATGTTAGCAGGGTATTCAATTGTTTTATCACTTGTCAATTCTGGCAGACACCTTCTGAGATGACAGATCCATCCCAGAGCACGACACATAAAAATGATTGCAGTTCAAAAGGAAAAAAAAAAGTCACTGTTACAGCTCAAGCTCATAAAAACTATTTATCAGGCAATTTCACAATATTCCTAATATTTAAATTTACTTTTGAATAGGTTTAAAAAACCTTCCATCAACCAAAGTCTGTGTCTAGGATGTATACCTCTTATTTTCTATGAAAAATAGGGAGGCATAAAGGAAAATCCAGATAAAATTTTATTCTTCACCCCCTGAAATACAAGATTTTTCTTTTCTTTTCTTTTTTTCCTCCTTTTTGAAAGCACCACTGAGCTAGGTAAGCAGCTGCTCAGGGACATTTTTAAAGAAATGGGATGTCCCTAGGGCATCTTATCTGAGTATATGAAGGCAGAAAAAAAGGCAAAGGAGAAAGAAAACATCATCGAACTGGTGTTCTAACTTTCATAGCTCTGAAGGAGGCTGCAGTGACAGAGCCAATGAAGTTTTGCTGAGGCTTAAATTGGTAGAGACACAAAGCTCCTTACAGATTATAAGCCCCTTCCTTACCAATTACAAACTTGGCAATCATTTATTTATTATCGGGATGGTCTGTTGTGCTAAACTGCACAACTTATTTATAAAATATCCTCATGAATCTATTGCACTCAGAATCATTAACCCCAATGCCCCTTGTCAGCCCTGCCCCCAACCTTCTCCAATCTCTCTTTTCATACCGCTCTTTCTCCTCTGGTAAAAGATCTAAAAGGTTTATGTTTTAAAAGTAACTTACAAATCTGATTTTTCCCCCAAAAGTCACAGGTTTTGTTACTGTTATGAGTCAGTGGTAGTTACAGAAGGATATTAACTCAGGTAGGAAGTGATTTCAGAGGTCATCTATTTCTGACCAATGTCTGAATGGGAACCTACTTTTTTAACATTGCTAACAAAATTTTTCAGTCTTCACTTACAAACCTCCCTCCCAAGAAGGGGAACCCACTATGTGTGTGTGTGTGTGTGTGTGTGTGTGTGTGTGTGTGCGCGCGCGTGTGTGTCTGTGTGTCTGTTTGTCTGTGTGTGTGTGTAGTGCCAACACATTACATACTAATACTATACATATAGTGCCAACATATTACATGCTTAACCCCTCTGTTACCATAGATTTCTTATATGTGTAGCCTAAATCTGCCTCATAGCTTCTACTCATGGTTCTGTGTTTTTATCATTTCCAGTCAAGTAGCTCTAGTAAATTTCTTGCATATGGAACAAGTTACAGAAGAGTTTCATCTGAAAATCCTCCTCCCACATAAGTCTTTTCATCTCCCATACCCTTCCTACCTTTCTAATCTTACTTTCCTCCACATCATATACATGCACACACACACATATAATGTATGTATACAAGCATGCATGAATGTAAGGTATTAAATGTCTTATGAATGAGGAGCTTACTTAAATTCTTCAATTTGAATCTTAGTGTTATGATTCCAAAATAAAATGTCCCTGCAGTTATCATCTCATGTCAACATATGCACTTAAAAAATAGCTCTTAAAGGGCAGATCTCACTCTCTAATAGGCTCATTTTCCACTGATTCTTTTCTTTTTATCTTTCTGTATACTATTCTCTTAGTCATATCTTCTACAATCTTAGCTTTAATGACCACCTTCCACTGTTGATTACCCACATGCCCTATATTCTTTTTTTTTCCTCTGAGTTTTTATGAAATTCTATGTCTTGGTCTTCCTCTTACCCATCTGACTGATTCTCAGTCTCCTTTGGTTGGATCTTCATCCAGGTCATAAAAACTAACAATAAGTGAATTCCAAGGGTATACCTTTATGTCTCATCTCTTTTCCTTCTATATTTCTTACATGATGATCTCATCAGCTCACATGGATTAAATTATCATCTCTCTGAAGATGAGTCTCTGATCTATTTATCTAGCCGCAACTGTCTCCAGACCTATAGTCTTAAATCACCAACTCTCTGTTAAATATCTCAAACTGCACAGCCCTTAGGTCTCTCAAACTCAACATAGATCCAAAACAGAACTATTTCCTCCCCCCAAAATATTCTCCTCTTCTTATCTTTCCTAAATATTATTTGACTTTCAAAGTCCTTTATAACCTGAACCCTTCCTACCTTTCTAATCTTACTTTCCTCTGCATCATTAATACATACATGTAAAACATATATATATATATATGCAGATATGCATGGTATATATATATATATGTGGGTTTATATACATGTATTTATATTTTTGTATACACAACATATATAGGCCTCTATATATGTAAGCATCCTATATAAGATCTATCTTATATCTTACCCCCATTTAATGTATATGGACATAGTTGTTTGCAAATTGTCTATAATTAGAATGTGAAATCCTTGAGGGTATGGATTATATTTTTGCCTTTCTTTTTGTCCCCAATGTTTAGTGCAAACTTTCTATCAGATAAGTGTTCAATATATGCCTGGAACTGACAATATATACCACAAATACCTTAAAATTAATTTGTCCCAAATATAGATCTTGTCATCTTCAATAAGACTAACCTCTCCTTCCCTTTCCTCTCCCCAAAATTTTCTATTGAAATCTCTTTCCTCCACATTTCTCTAAGCCACATGGTATTATTCCCCTGCAAGACTCAGTTGGGACACTTGGAAAGAATTCTTAATACTTAGTATTCCAATGTCTGTTTCTTTTGAACCATAGCCATACACCCTAAAGAAATGAACACAGCTTTCCAACTACTATTCTATTCTGCTATCACTATACCATTTATTTTCATTTTCAATATGCTAACATAAGATGTTAATATTCTAGGTCTTTATATTCTTTATGAAATTTACAAAGAAACAGTGGTTAAAATAATAGACTAAAGGAGGTTTACAAAATTATTTTTAAATAACTTTTAAAATTTCGGAAGGTAAGGCTGGTCTTCAATGAAATGAAAACTAGGTTAGAGTTGGTCTTGCCTCCTCTCCTTCTGGGTGAAATCAAACACATTCCAGATCCTTATTCCTTCCCCTCCCTGGCCCCCATCCCCCATTCTCTTGGATTTCTCCCTTTGTTCAGAGAGAAGTTCTTGCTCCATCCCTTGACCTTTTAGGTTACTATGATAGGTAAAGAGAGAGATTAGTGATAAAGTTATGCTTATTTGTGGTTGGCTAGGGTCTTCAAGGTCCAAATAAAGTTTATTTATTTCCTCATATATTGTAAGGCAATTGTGGTTAAATGATTTATCCAGAGGAACAAAACTAGTTAGTGTCAGGTGTCTGTGGGCAAATTTAAATTCAGGTCTTCCAGACTCCAGGACAGCTGCTCTATCTGCAGCACTACCTAGTTGTCCTGATTTATTTTCATTTGAGAAGGAATAGAAGAGCTTATTTTTTTCATTATAATGTTCCAAACAACACAAGCTCAAAGCTTTTATTTATTTTTCACTACTTCTCTTTCTCTACTCCTTTTATCAGTTGCCAAATCTTGTGGTTTCTTTCCCTGAAATATCTCTGTATCTTCTTTGAGAGTCCCATGGCCTCTTGTTGACATTATTGCAATTGTTTCTAGCCATATTTCTATCTCCAGTCTTGATATGCTATTTATATTTAGTATATATACTGTACATAGTATATATAGTAATATAGTATCTATCACAAATGTTTGCCATAATATTATTCCTAAAGGATACCACTGATCATATCATTCTCCTCTCCAAAAAACCAAAACTAAACAATCCCCCCACATTTCAATGTCTTCTCATTGCCTAGTCAAATTCAAAACCTTTCACGTAACCAGTAGGGATGGTATCCTTGCCTTCTTTTTGCCCCTCCTCTGAAGATACATTGATTCTTAGTTCCCATCTGAAGTTGCCAAAGTGACAAAAAATACTATTTTCACCCACTACATGAGGTAGGAGTCATCAACTACAATATAATCCAGTGAGATGGGTCTTACCACTTATTCTGATAATCCATCCCAAAGTCCTAGCCTTACTGTTTGCCCCTTAGACATCCAGCTTCTTTGTCAGGAACTCTGGGTCTTGCTCTCCTTTATAACAGGAATTCTGGATCTTTCTTCTCATTTTCCGAAGGAACTTATTATCACAAATATACATATTTGTGTATATATGCATAAGTGTACACATACATACATTCACACATATATTATTCCAATCAAATGGAGTGAACTCCTTGAGAGCAGGTATTGTTTTAGTTTTGTTTTTTTCTATTTGTATCATCAAAACTTAGCACCGTCTTGGCAAAGAGAAGCACTCAACTGATTTTTCATTATTCATTCATTCATCTATGTTTTCATACTTTGCTCTAACTACTCATAATAAAAAGTCCTACTGTCCATCCAAACTGGACTACTCAAGTGGGAGGGAAGGGAAAGTGGAAGGAAATTTTTCAATGTAAAATTATACATGTGCATATGGATAAGAATAAATTAAAAAAGAATAACTTCAAATAACCATACAAATAACATCAGAAGAAATGCCCTTTTACAAAAGAAAAAATAAACTAGAATATTCTTTTCATCCCCAAATTTCTAGTACTTTGCTTCAAGACCTTTGCTCCAAGTGCTCCTTTCAACCAGAATTCACTCTTTCCTATCACTGTTAATGTCTTACTCACCTAAAAGGACCCAGATTAATGTCACCTGCTTCATGAACTTTTCCCTAATTTCCTAAACCAAGTGAGATTTTTTCCCACTAGTGAGTCCACTCTGTTTTCTGTTGGTTCTTCTCAAAATGAACTTTTATTCTCTCTTTCAGTATAGCTAATTGCATATTATATCCTTCCATCTGGACAGATCAGTGCCTTATACAGAAAAGTCTACTTTCCTCTCAAACTTTAGAGGTATCCTGGGTCTTTGTAGCCACTATCTGATCATAGTGAGATGAAATTATCTGTTTTCCAGACTGATAGTCAATGATATTTCTAATTATGTCAGACCCATATAATTTGCTCATTGGAATACACATCTTTGATAAATGCTACAACTGGACCATGAGATGATTTAGGAGAAAGTGGGTAGAGAAAAGTCTTCAGAAAAGTTTCACTGATGCCTCCAATTGCTTTTCTGAAAAATGTTCCATCTTTTAAAATTCCTATATGTTCCTGGCAATTATATTGTTGTGAAATACCAAAAGAGTAGATTCTAAAGAAGTGAAAGAATATTACCAGGAGGCAAAGCAATGTGGTGGAGATACGTAGACTACAAAAGGTGATAAAGTTTATTAATTATGAAGTACTTGTAGAGTTCAGAAAGTCATCAAATAAATGTACTGTTGAAAAAAATTGGCCAGTCCAAACGTCAAAAAAGAAGAAGAAATTATGAAGAATTTGTATGTTCCACTGATATCTATATGATGTCAGACATAGGAAAACAATCTCTAGCACACTGGATAGACCATATATTTAAAATATATGGGAACATGAGGACAAGAGTCATAAAATAAGAAAAAACAGAGGGATGAACTTAGATCTACATCAGTGAATGGAACTAGTCACACTGATTAGACTACAGGTTCATTTGATGATACCTAAAATTGAATAAGATTTCTTAGTTCACATCATCACATTATTTATCACTCTTGCTTCAATATTGATCTTGTAGTTTACCAGCTTTTTTAAGGATAAATTCCTATCTAGGCATGTTTCCCTTATCTTTTACCTATAAAGTTGATTTCTGGAACCCAACTGTTAAGATTTTCCATTTATCCCTGTTACACTTCATCTTACTCAATTTGATCCAAAGTTCTAACATGTGGACCTCAATGTTTTTACTGTCAAAATGTGGATATAAGACTAGATAGCTTCTACCTCTTAAGTTCTTTGATTCTGTAATTTCAGGTGTGAATTCATTGACATTTCACCACACTTTTGCTAACATGGAAATAGCCAAGGGCTACTAAGCAACAGACCAGTGACTTTCTGGAAATAGCTTCAAACTGAAAACAAAAGACAACTAGTTCACAAGCTGAACATAAAGTAATATATCTCTACTTACACATTAAAAATGTTAATCAATGCTGTCCTAGGAAAGGGGATGGACCTCACTGAAGTACCCCTATACTTCAATGATTATGCCATCCTGGTTTCCAGAACAATCTCTTTTGTCTCCAGGGAGTGACTACAGAATCTCAGGGACCATTCTACCTGAGCAGGAAGCAAACTTGCCCATTTGATGGCAGGGCACAGTTCAGTGGAAATCCAAAACAGTGTAATTACCATAAATCCTTCAGCACTACTGATTCAAAGAGGTAGAAGAGGAAATTAAATCAATGGGCAGAGATCGAATCGGTAGCAATCTTATGGGAAATTCATGTAAATGTAAAATCTCATGTCTGAAATGAGTTTTAAGATTAATACCCATCACAAATGGAAAAGTATATAAAAAAAGGATGTGGGAGAATATGTTTTTGCAACAATAGGTCAACCTACCTTTTTATGATCTGGAAGCTATGCCATATACAGAACTCATAAAATTTAACATTCTTAGCACTGTATATTGCCACCCCCCCAAAAAATAATGCCTTACTTCCACCCTTCCCCCAATAATTCTGAAATGTAATTTTTTAACAGAATAACAATGGATGCCTACTTAGAATCTATTTTTAAATCAAGAGTAAAATGAAATCCTTTAATTAATCTCCAATAATTTAGACCCTTTCCATCCAGATCTGTCTTTTGCACAGTTAGATGCTTAAAATAATTGCATCCATTCGTGTGAAACTGCAGCAGTAATTCAAGGGTTTTATACTTGTGCAACCTTTTAAAAACAGCCCCTAAAACATTCATCTGTTGAACCAATTTACTAGCTTTCAATAAAGCATCTTTAAGATACTTTCTGTTACATTTATATGGCATAAGCTATATTATTTTAATAATCTGTGCTTGAGATATATGATGATGAGGGAATTATTGCACACCTGGGGAGATAGTGTAATTAGAAAAGAGGCACAGTAGGGAAATAAAAATGATTTAAAAAAAAAGCTTCTGAAATTAACCAGTCACTGCTACTCTGGTGGTTGGTTAAAGTTGCTGGAGGAACATTGGAGTAAGAAGCAAGAGAGGAGAACCAAGCAAACTTGTGGTGCTTGAAATAATTACAATTTCTTGCCCATCATTTCTCAAGGCTCACAAGGAGCAAGGACGTGCAACCAACTGGGTCAGACAAATGAACACATTCCCACAACCAATGAAGGGGTCTGCTTGAGCACAGCTAATGTGCTGGGGAAGGAGTATCTGAACAGATGCAATTATACTAATGATTTATTGAATGTTTGATTAATTGGAAATTAAGTGAATGCACAGTGGCAGAATTGTCATAGCAAATCGCTCAGCTGTTTGCTTAAAAGGTGTTCTCGCTCCCTTCAGTAAAGCAATTACGAGCATCTTAAATCATGGGGAAAAATATCCATATAGAATTGACTAAGATGGCAGTGTGCAGAAAATGGTATTTGTTAGAGAACCTGTTTCAGACTGCTTCTACAAATGCTCTGCATACTCCAAACATAAACACTACCCAGATCAAATATTAATTTAACAATTATTTTCTAAAGATATTTCTTTATGCAGATATTCCGACTCCACAGGGAAACTGCCTTCTAACTTGCCTGGACTCAAATTGACAAGTTTCATCCCCTTCACCATTCAAGAGCATATCCCAGAAAGTTGAAGACAGAGGAGACTGGATATTCTTTGATTTCTATATCTGGCCTCTGTGCTTTTAAAAAACTGGGTTCAGATCCTTTTTTTAAAAAAAATGCTATTAGATTCCACATGCTATATCTGATGTATGTGTAGCATCTGATACCTGATAGGAATCTATTTTTAAATAGAGAGCAAAATGAAATTCTTTAATTGATCTCTAATAATTTAGACTAATTTCATTCAGGTCTGTCTTTTGTTAAATGCTAAATGCTTAATTCTTAATTGCATGGTTTCATATTCCCTTGTATAGCACTATCTCCATCTCCATTTTACTCATTCTTCTTTCTTTTCCCTAGATCCCCTCTTTTCAGTGTGACAATGCTAAGTACCAGAAACTCAGCATTTTCACTAGCACTTTGAGCTTTGCAGATGGGGAGAGTCTTATGTAAATTAAATACATAAATAATAATCTAATAATGTTTTCTTTCTTTCTTTGGTCTCCCAAATTACAGCCTCTGCAGTAAAATATAACTAAGAATTTGGGTGGTTATTACATAATGCTGAAAGACATATCCACATGTTTATTATTTTTTTCTTAACTATGTTTGATATCCTGAAAGGAGATCTTTTCAGCCAACACGGGACTTGAAAGAAGCAACCAGAATTTATTCTTGCATCCAAGTGCCATCATCATTCTCTATTACAGATATGTTACCAAAAGTACATTTTCTTATGACCACTTGGAAGGAAACATTCACATGAATTGTTATCTCATGTCACAAAAATAAGAGACTTCCCTACAGGGTAGGCAAAAAGCTGCTAAATTGTTTTTTATAAAATGCTGCCAATAGATTAGCATCTAAAACCTAATTTTTTACTTATTTCAGACCACATAGAGAAGTAACCATAGCACAGCAGATAGAAGTCTAACCTCAGTGCCAAGAAGACTTGGTTTTGAGATCTATCTCTGACATACACCCTACCTGTGTAACCCTTAATCTCTCAGTGCTCAGAACAACTCTTTAAGACAGTATGTTCCAAAGGTGACATAATGAATGCATTGCTAGAGCAAATTTCTGCATCTAGGAGTTCCTAATTTCAGTAAAAGCATGGAGCTATTCCCCTTTTCTTCATTTTACAGCACAAAATATTCTAGGGACTTCTTATTACCTCTAGAATGTAGTACAAACTTCTCCATTAAAGTCTTTCACAACCTGGCTCCCACCTGCCTTGCTAGTCTCATTATACATTTATCTACTGTGAGCACTGTATGTTTTCTACCAAACTGGTCTTCTCGCTTTTCCTCATACAAGGTGCTTCATCTTCTATGTCTGTGACTATCTATTCTTAACCTCCAGACCTGAAATGAAGACTACAATCTCTTCCCATCACCTCTTAAAGTCTTTTCAGTTTCCTTCAAGATGAGCTCAAATATCACATCCTACATAAAGCCCTTCCTGAATCCTACGGTTAACTTGTTTCATCCCCCTCATAAATAAGCATGCATTTTAAAATACATTTTGTATTTTTATTTTAATATGTATTTTTCACATACTTGCATATGTGTGTAAACATTAATGTATGCTTACATACCTACACACACCTTCCCCAGTTGATTATAAGCACCTTGGGAACAGGAATAATTTTTTCTTTGCTTTCATACTGCCAGAGACTAACACAGCATAGGAAATAAAGCAGACATAGTTAAACTGAACTACTCATTGTTGTTAGCACTCTCCTTCTCTCATGATTCTACTATTATAAATTATCTATCACTCATAACCAGAATGGAGTCATTCCTCACATTTACATTCATTTAGCTTTCTTCAAGGCTCAACTCAGGTGCTGTTTCTTTTGGTAAACCATGACTGACCTCACTAGTTGCTAGGGGAATTCTGAAATCACTCTAATTTAGTATTATATATGTTCCATTACCCCAGGAGAATTCAAGCTCCATGAGGGCAGTTTCTGTTCTTCCCTTTTTTTCTTTTTGTCCCCTATGCCTTGCCAAGCCACAAAACACAGTAAAATATTTATTGAATTGTCCTGAATTTAAAGGGTTTATATAGCAAAATAACTATGCTGTGCTATCCAAAAGGCTCCTTTTGCTGTGTCCTGGAAAGGCACAGAGCCCAGTTACATGAGCAGCCCCGGCAAGCCTCTAGAAACTCATAAATCTGTTTTTGTTCCCTATGTGCAGAAAGATACAATTAACACGGCTGCAAAGTAAGTTATACTGCCTCATTACCAACCATCATGCCATCCTGCAGGGGCTCCCATCCAAAGCTGGGAGGTGAGGTTACTAATTATAATGCCAAATTAAGCCTTGATTATTCCCCAAGAGACACCTGTTAATTGGGCTGGTACATTACATAAAAGTTCTATGCATTAATAATTGAGTTGCAACTACTTGATTTTCTCCTTGGAAATGTGATTTATTTTCAACTCTCCTCATGTCAAATTGCTGCTGTCTTGAAAACTAGTCTTTGAGAGCCCAGGGAAGTTGGTAAAGACATAAACTTAAATAGGGGAATTGAAATTCTACCATTTTAACACCCTCTTTCATTGAGAACAGAACCTCATACCCATGACACCAAAGTTAGCATCAGAAGGTCTAAGGCCAGAAGAAAAGGGGGAAAATGATGTTAATAAATGACAAATTATGACTGAAACACCAGAATTCCATCTGAACCATGAACCACAGTTATCATCATCCTTTTTTTAGCATAGAGGGACCAGTCTAATTCATTCATTTTACAAATAAGGTAACCAAGATGAATTGATTTGCTTAAGCCTAAAATTCCTTGGAGGTTCACAGGACTAGGATTGTGATCTTTAAAGACTAGAATATTCTAATAAGTATTTTTCAATAAAATTGGCTTCCTTTGTACTATTCTGTATATCATTTTATGCATTTAAATACACTCTGAAAAGGGGTCTATAAGCTTTATCAGATGGCCAAAGTGATCCATGACACAAAAAGATTGAGTTCCTAATACTCTGAATCATCGTTCTCTTTTATAGATGAAGAAATCAAAAGCTAGAAAGTTGCAGCTTCTTGCTTGACTTTACAGGGTTTAATAAATTATAGAGCTCCTACTCTCCATGAAGGGTAGCACAGTGGATAGAGTGCCAGACCTGGAGTCAGTAACACTTTCTTCATGAATTCAAATCTGGCCTCAAACATTGACTGACTTTACCACCCTGAGCAAGTCACTTAATCCTGTTTGTTTTAGTTTCCTCATTTGTAAAATGAATTGGAAGAGGCAATGGTAAACCACCCAATATCATTGGCAAGAAAATCCCAAATGGGGTCACAAAGAAGTGTACAGGACTGAAAATGATGGAACAAAAACAAAATTGTCCATTAATCTGTCACTCAGCAAACATTTATTAAGTATATATTATATTAAGCATTGAGAATGCAAAGATAAAATTCCAATAGTCCAACTTTGAAAGAGAGGATATTTGCTAAATATAAAGATGTAAAAATCATAAAAAATAGGTTAAAATAAAATGAGAGAAAATATAGGTTAGACTTTTTAAAGTTTTATTCTCTAAGATCTTATCTCTAAACCTTAAGGAGACCATTCCAGAAAATGAACACATTTGTATTGTACAAGAGTTGAGCTTTATACAGAAACAGAGAATAGGGAAAATTATTAGCCTCCTTTGTGGCCTAACCCTTAAAAGTTGTACAATATCTCTGCACAAAACTGCTCCTCAATGACTTGTACATCATCCTTATACAATACTATCTTGTCTCTTCCTGGCAGGGCAAGTCTCCCAGTATCCTGATTATTATCCTCCTGAGTTTGTAATTAACATAGGGTAAGATACCTAGGAGTCTTAATTTCTTATAAGTTATAGCAAGGTGACTAATATTAAGGCTGAATACTCTCTAAAGAAATCAATCCTTTAATCAATATTATAGTTTTGAGAAATTATTATACTTTGTCACATTCTAACAAGGATGACAATTTGGAATCTTGATATCCTGATCTCATTGGTGCTAAACCATGATTCCTCAAGGGCAGAACTCAGGTTTCCAAAGCTGTGTGTCTTGAACTTCATAAATTATCAGTTAAAATCTTAAACATCTTTATATTTAAAATATGATTTCTGAAAGTGATTAGTTTCAATATCCCATTTAATCAATGCCATATCATTTGTTGGGTAAAAAAGCAAACAAACTATCTTGGAGAAGCAGCAGCATGGTATGTTGGAAGGACATTGGTGGAAGCAGGGGACCTGGATCCAAACTCTTCCTCTGTGATTGCCTAACTATGATTTTTAAGTAATTTGAACTCTCTCTACATACAATTTCTTCATCCATAATTTGAGGGATTAAATTATAAGGAACTTTTAACTCCATCAATGATCTAAGTTTTTCCCAGGCATTGTCCACAGGCTGGATTCAGCTCATCAAATATTTGTTCATTGGCACTCCATTATATGAAACCAATAAACAACTTCTCAGATAGCAGGGACCTTTCTATGCTAAATAACTAAAGAGTTTTCAGATGCTAGCCCCTGAGAGGACCACTTTCAGGTAGCAGCTTCATGTGTTTCCAATCCAAGATACAATTTGTGAAAATAAAAACAAACAGAAAACTTTTAAAAATCATGTGTGGTGATCACTTATTAGCAAATGCAAGTACTTCTTTCTTTGGAAGTCCCAACTTTAGAAATAATAAATGGGGCAAGAAGTTCAGGGAAAAACATGCAAATTTGACTATAGGAAGAAGATGAAAACTTCCATAACATTTATAGAAGAGGAAAACTTTGTTTCTGTTGTTGTTAAATGAAGCTATGGTGTTTGGGAATATGCTCACAGACCAGATGGTGCAGGGAGTGATTTATTTCTTTGAATATTTCTACAATAATATGGGTTCCAAAATAATATAGAATTTTAAAAAAACCCAACAAATATGGTGTCAGTTTTCTTTTCCCTTTTGGTCTCAGTCAAATGGAAATGTGAAGCAGTCATAATATAAGCACTCTTGCTGCTCTTGTCTTAATTTTTGGGTCCTAGGTCTGGAGGGAAAAATCACCAGATTAGGTTCTACAATCCTGAGTTCGTAGTCAGTGAAAGTTACAGTGGAAAGGAAAATCCCGAGATCAGTGGAGATCATGTTGGTTATCATTCAAGGTACAGATTGGATGGGTCATTACAACCATGCATTTGTAGCCTAAAAATGTCCCATTTGTGATTATGTAACTCAATGACACATAGGGACTTCATGTAGCAGACAGTGGTTATGCAAGTTCTCTATGTCTCCTGCTTTTTGCAACCCAATTTAAATGCTACTTCTTCCACCTTGCAAACATCAAGTACCACATTAATCAGACAACAAACATTTATTACTCATCAGTATTTTATATTAGGCATGTACTAAGCACTAAAAATGCAAAGAGGACAGTGAAAGTTTCCTTATCCTCAAGGAGTTTATATGGATAGGGAGAGATGCAAACACCACAAACATGCACAATCCACATGTATACATATGTGAGTGTAATCGATATAGGTTCACATAATACATATATACTCAAACTGGTCCCTCAGTGAACAATTATATACTAAATATGAAGGAAGTTACTAGCAGTTGTGAGGATCAATAAACCCTTTATGTCAGAGGTGATATGGTGCATGTCTGTCTTTACAATGCATATGTGTATACATGCATACATGCATATACATATAACATATCTATACAAAATGTATATGTATATGCAAAGGTGCATATGTTATACACATACATGTATATGCATATACATCTATGTTTATATACTCACATATATCTGTTCTTCAACTGTTTCAGTCACGTACAACTCTTTGTAATCTTATTTGCAGTTTACTGGCAAGGAATTGGAATAGTTTATCATTTCCTTCTCTAGGTCAGATGAAAAAACTGAGATAAACAGGATTAAGTGACTTGCCCAGGGGTCACACAAGCAGTAAGTTTCTGAGGCCAGATTTGAACTCAGGAAAATGAATCCCCCTGACTCCAAGACAAGGGTTTGGCACTAAACTCTCAAATTATATAAATACACTTATCTGTATACTTATATGGTTTGGTTCTGAGCTTTCCCCTAACTTATACATATACACTTATTTGTATAATTATAATATGTGCATGCATGCCTGCATTTATATATACTATGTGAATATATATCTGCATGTATATATGATAAACATATAAAATTACAATAGGCGCATTTACACACTTCTATGTCACTTTTACACACAAAGTGTATAAATATAAACATATGCACATATATTTGTATGCATGTATACTTATATACATGTCTATATCCATCCACTCACATGAACGTATACACATATATGTGTGCATGTGTGTGTATACTCAAAAGTATATAGTCAAAAGATATAGGGTCAGGTATTAGGTATCATGTAGGAAGTGATGTGAGTTGAGCTTTGAAGGATTAGGGATTACAAAAGATGGCAAATGGGGAATTTGGAATACATTCTATCCATTGGTTTTGGTTCCTATGATGGAACATACATAATGCGAGATTCAGGATTATGGGAATTTTAATGATTTTTCTCATATAATTTTCCAGTTGTTTTCCAGAATGTTCAATTAATTTATAGTTATACCAGCAAGAGATTAGCACTTCCACTTTAGCAAGGAATGATTATTTTTCAAATCAGAACCTTCCTATGAAGTTATGTATTATTTCATACTATCCTCACTTGCATGAGAATATCTTTATTAAATTATAAGATCATGAGAGCAGTAACAGCATATTCACTAATTTGTTCATTTTTACAGCACATAGTGCCATGCTCTATACATAGAACAAAGGTATGTTGAAGTGACTATCTTTCTAAGTTGAATGTTTCATCTTCTCAATTATAAAGATATTTAAGCATAAGTCAAAAATCTTTATTATAGTTTATACACTTAGAAGATATTATTCAGGGGTTTTGATTTTTTTCTTTTTTTAATAATTATCTTTTTTGGCTTTTGTATAAGAGTCACCGCCCTTTATTTGGCATGGCAATGGGGTTAAGTGACTTGCCCAAGGTCACAAAGCTAGGTAATTATTAAGTATCTGAGACAGGATTTGAACTCAGGTGCTCCCGACTCCAGGGCAGGTGCTCTATCCATTGCACAACCTAGCTGCCCTTAGTCAACTCTTAATAAATAATTTCCCATCACTAATACATTGCTACTAAAAAATTAAATGAAATTGTCTATTATAACAGTGGTGACTGACAGCATGTGTAACTTTACTCTCCAATTTTATACTACTTATAAGAAAAAGAGGAAGTATTATTTAATCTAAGTTTTCTGCAACCAAGTTTCTATAGTAGATAGAGTACTACACTAAGAATAAGGAAGACCTCACTCCAAATCTTGTCTCAGACACGTTTGCTGGGTGACTCTAGGTTAAGTCACTTAACCTTTCAGTCTTAGTTTCTTTATCTAAAATGGCAGCCATAATTCCTTCCTCAGAAGGTTCTTGTGAGGAATAAATAAGAAAATGTATATAAAGAGTTTTGAAAACATTTTTTGTTGTCATTTTTTTGTGACCTGCCTTCTGTTTCCTTTTGCTTTGTTACTGTAAGTTCTAACTTTGATTATTCCTTTGGTTTTGCTTTCTTTGCTCTGTTCACGTGTACGTTACTATTTTTCTTTTAATTCTTTATGTTTGTTATAAGTAACAGCATATTATTATTTCGTAACCTTTGTATATCACAATTTGTTCATTCATTCCTTAATTGTTGGGTATATGCTTTTTGTTTATGTGAATTTTGCTGTAAGGAATATTTTGGTATATCAGGGACATTTTCCTTTGTGTAACTGATCTCCTTGGGACTTACATAATGTGAGATTCAGGATTATGGAAATTTTAATGATTTTTCTCATATAATTTTCCAATGTTTTCCAGAACGTCCAATTAACTTATAGTTATACCAGCAAGAGATTAGCACTTCCACTTTGGCAAGGACTGATTATTTTTCAAATCAGAAACAAAATCACATTTTTGTTATTCTCCAAACACAGCCTTCAACCTTCTTCCTTTTCTATTAGAATCACATAATTTTAAATCACCTGTGAAGGCAATTGATTGTGAAAATCAAACTTTGGGGTCTTTGGATGCAAAGAGCTTCTGATTTGTACTACCCTTCTGATATGTAGTGCTCATTAGACACCTAAGAGACCATTTTATTCTGTTAGTTATCTTTTCACATCTATATAACTCCATTTGTATGCACGGTTTATCTCCAACTCCTTTCTCAACAAAGCTCATTGAGGTCAAGGGCCATGTCTACTATATCTTTTTATTCAGACAATGTCTCATATAATGGCTTGTGTATAGTAGAATTCAATACATATTTGTTGGTAGAGAATAAAGAATGAAGGCCAGGGAAATTCTCTTCATATTGTCTGGTTTCAAGATATTTTAGTTTGTTATAATTAAGTTTCAAATAGTCACTGTTGTAGATGTCAAATGTCATAACAAATAGACTTACTTAAATAACAGTTCAATCTGTTCAAGTTATATTTTATAATGACTTGGCCTTCAACCAATATTTTATAATAACTGAGGCTTTTTATTGGAAGATCCTTCTGTAATAGTAAACAGAAGCAAGTTGCATGCGTGAAATTATTTCTCTTGTGATTGGAGGATATCTCTATATGATATGACAATTGCTTATGTGAGGCAGTGATCCTTTTAATATCTTTAAAAAAAGCACTTGATACAAGATCTGTCCTCAAAACAAGGAACAGCAAAAGAGGTAAATACAAAAAAGGTCAAGAGTATATAACAACACAATAGAAAATTTTCCCAGGTTTCTTATGCCACTATTTGGGTTCTAAAAGACAAACAAAAACACTTTGTTAGAGTCTCATCTCTGGGATACTGAATCAATACAATTACTTGGTTAGCAATAATGTCAAATTAAGAGATTTGGAAAGAGAGAGAAAAGTAAAGTTGAGAAAAGAATAACTTGGGGGTAGTTATTAACAGCATAGCTGATGCTGCAAAAGCTCTGAATGAAGTGAATCTAACAGAAAAGGGGTTGGATCTGTAAGCCTGTGATTGTTGGGAAGCAGATGGAAAAGTGGCATCTGGTATATCATGGGCACTGGCAAACAATAATTGATGATGAAGACAGGAGAAAAGAGAATAGAAATTAAAGAGACAAAAGAAATGGATCAGCACACCTGGGTAATGTCAGGAGGAAAGAAGGGGAGTGAGAGAGATGGAAAAATCTTAGATTCTTATTCTAGTTAGAAGTATTTGGGTATGTATAATGGGGGCATCTCTCTTGAGACTCTCTAATCTTTGGACTTTTCTAAATTTCTATATTTTTTAAAAGTCAGCATTTTCTGGATTCTTATATTATCATGAATTCAGATAGATTGCCATCACCAATAACATTTGCCTCTTATCTTTTTTTTTTAAATTGACATAGTGATATCTCTAGGACTCTGCTAATTTAACATGAATTCTTAGGACAGGACTATTAAAATGGAAGGTGTGAGAGGGACAAACATTAGGAAGACTTGGAGAAGCTCAATTTCATTTAATATTTGCATAAACAGAATATAAATCTCAGGATCCCAGAGAAGAGATATGAACTGGACACCTAAATTATGTTAAACACTAGGAATCCAAAGACAAAAATGAAAAAAAACCCCTGCATTTTAAGAAATGTATATTCTATCTATTTAATTATGTAAGTATATATATAAAATGCTTTTGTATGTGTGCTTGTGTATATAAAAAAACAAACAAAATAAGTGCAAAGAAATTGTATAAAGAGAAATTAAATGTCATTTTGGAAGGTACCAGAAGATAGCATCTTCATGAAGGTAAAACTTGAAGAGATCTTTGAAGAAAACCTAAGGCATGGAGAATGATCTTTTCAAAGGCTTAAGAATCAGGCAATTATCCTGTGGTCATTCAGTTCATTTTCTAATACATGGTATAAGTTCATTCATTTAATAAGAGCCTACTGTGTTCCTGAGTGTTGGGAAGAGAGGGTTCAAGGAGAGGTAGGGCAGAGAGGAACTTGTGTCATTTTGACCCAAACCTCTAAGCCTCATAACTCATCTCAAGAGAATGTGGATGAATCTGTATATATCAAAGAAACAATTTAAAATTCTTGTTCCACTTATACTGAGCTGTCCCTATAGAAAGGATATTTTATTTTCAGTGTTTATACTGCTAAGTTCTAAGACAGAGAATATGAAAAGAAGGGTGAAGAGGTTGGGGCAGGGCACCAACATTTGGAAAACTTAGGTATTGGAGATGTTTTTCATGCCAATCATCAGGGTTATGTCCAGTGCTGCCCTCACCAGATAGATGGATAGGATTCATCAGATCCCTGGAGAATTCTCTTGACATCTTCACAAAAGGTTTCATTACTCCAAGGAACATAATAAGGAGTGTTTCACTGGTCAACCCATGGTTGGAAAAAGACTTAGCTTTCTTTATGAAAGCTTTTACATGCAGTCACTTTTGATTTTGGATAGAATTGTAATAAATTGGAAGCTAAAGGAATTCTAAGCTACTGTAGTTTATTTTAGGAGTTTTTCAAGACAGCAATATCTAACATGTGCTTTAGTAAGACAAAATACTATTTCTTTGTCCAGTACAATCTTAAAGAAAATCAGTGTAAATGTGATTTAAGTTTTCTCTTCCTTTCCTTATACATCAGTCTGCACAATGAAAATTTGGTATGCCAGCCCTCATTTGTAGGTTTTTGTTGAAATTAAGCTACCAAAAGCTCCTTTGGCAGTGGTGGTAAAGCTGGTACATAGAGTAAAGGGAGGTTAGGAAACCTTTGAGATATAAACTAGTGTAGAATCTGACATTTTAAAATTTTATCTTCGTAAACCAATTGGCTACTCGACAATGGAAATATAGTTTTAAAAAAGTTGATAGAAAGAATGATTATTATGTAGTCAAATTGTAATTTTTTTCCTAAATTACTGAAACTCAACCTCAAAAATACTTGCAGTTTTCTACTTAATCCCCATACAATGGAAAGTTGAATTCTATTACCTTTGGATTTATACCGACTCTCATTTCCTAGATTCTATTTTTTTCATAAAATATGAAACCACATTTTTCACTAGAAGCCAAATGGACTGACTTTTTAAATAAAACAATACTCAGTCATTTCATAATAAAGAGAAAATGCTATTCAACAGCATCTTCAAAAGAAAAAATGTATTGTCATGAATGTTTCATTTGATGTAGAGATATAAAGATTCATAATATAACTGCTGTCAGTTAAAGCTTTTTTGTTAAAGACTAGCTTTTTATTTTTTAATGTCTATCATATTTGGGTATATACATCTATCTACATATGCATGTGGTATATCTAGATGTATACACATAAATTTACATATAGTAATTTATGTTTTGCAGTAAGATGACTAAATATCTCAAAACCACAAGATAAAATTTACTCATTTTACAATTCATGGTACCAAAAGAGTTACATTAGTACTCAGCAAGTTCCCCAGTATATTAATGGCATAATCCAATTTATACAATTCAATTTATACAAGGTTTGTTCTTAAGTAGACCTAGCCTTGGATTTAGAGAGATCCAAGGATTTTTAAGTCCTGTCCTTGACACATCTTGCCTTTGTGATACTGGTCAAACAACCTCTTAACCTCTTAGAAACACAAGAAAATTCCCTAAGATTTTAAACTGGAGACAAAGTGGTCTGCTTAAGTGCAGGAATTTCCTTACTAAGGAGCTTCCTACATTTAGAAAATCACAAGTTTGTTATTTGTGAACTGTCAAAACAACCACCTAAGCATCTGCTATCTAACATAGTCCTTACTGGAATCTGGAACTAGATGGCTCTGGAGGAAAAAAGTGAGACTGATGACTTAGCACAGCACTCCCCTCATTCAAATCCAATTCTCGTGCTTCTCATGGCATCACCTCCCTAAGGTTTGGTCTTCTTGAAAAATAAGGGACAAGGTGGCACATAGGTAGTGCAATGGATAGAACACCAGCCCTGGAGTCAGGAGTACCTGAGTTCAAATCTAACCTCAGATACTTAATAATTGCCTAGCTATATGACTTTGGGCAAGTCACTTAACCCCATTGCCTTAAATAAAAGACAAATATTATTACTGGATTCTAACATCTACACAGCATTTAGTTTCTGTACCTTATGGTATCAAATAGAATAGAAGTATGGGGGGGGTCTAAGCAAGAACAGTTTTTTCTCTGCATAACTTTGAGAAATATATTTTAAATGAGAAAAAATTTTAAAATATCAGATTTGACAGCTTTACTTATTAAGAAAAGTATGTGTTAAGATCCCTAGTGAACTCTAATAACTTACAGATCCTTTATAGCAAGAAATTAATAAATCTAGAAGAAAGTAAAATGTACAAAGTCTGATCTGTCTAGGAGCTATTTACCTGAAGTAAATATTTGCACACAAGTACACAATATAACTTTTGAAATCCCATATATTTGATTTTATGCATTAAAAATATTCTGAGAAAAGTTGTATAGAATTCATCCCATATTGTGAAAAGACTCTACCATATAAAAATAAGTAAAAACCCTTGATCTTGGAGAAACAACTTTGATCTGGATATCAAAATATTTGGGTGCTAGACTAAAGATTATGTCACTTATCAATTGTTATGAAGAAAAATCCCTTAATTGTTCTTGACCTCACTCTTATTTATAAAATGAGGGAGATGAGCTAGTTACTAAACGTTTTTTTCCAACTTGAATAGTCTATTAATTTTATTAACAGCAATCAAATCAAACAAAACCAAAAAAACCTTACCTTTTAGATATGTGTAGACAAGATAAGTTTTGACATTTAACAGGTTTAGATCTAAAATAAATAATAAATTCCACATATGACTAAAGAGACCAAAGCAGTAATCTTCTTTCCACAATGGGATGCAGATAAAACTGTGGATATAATCTCTGTAATTAATCTGTGTCAACTCCAAATGATGGGTAATCTCTAAAAGACATTTGTCAAGATAAAATGGATGGCAAATTGATTCTCTACTTCTGCTTCTTTTCTAAAATTAACCCACATTGAAGAGTAGTATGATTGGGGTGCTATTTATGATGCAATGAACTCCAGTGATCAAATAAGGATATGAGTAGTTGGGGAAGGGTAAAAGGCTGGCCTACAAATTAGGATGACTAAAACTACAAATGCAGCAGATGCATCAATAGAGTGAACAGCAAAGTTCTAGAAGTTCTAGGGAGAAAAAAAGAAAATTGAAAAAGGAGGCTCTAAATTTTTCAATATACATAGTGCATGTTGAGGGAAAAGGAGTCATTTTCCCACAAAATCTATCTATTCAAAACACTGATTATTTTTGTGTTTTTTATTTTTGCCATTGATACTGTGTTCGAATGACCATAGCTGATGAAAAGCTCTAGTGGGAATCTCATTTACGAGTTCAGCAAAGCATTTTTATGAAAAATACATAATACATATATATACATATAAAATTTACCTTGTAGTGATAAAATAAGAAAACTTATAGTACACATGAACTCTATATTGGCTATGAACTCTATCCTCCACATTCTTCATACCAAATGGGTCCCTAAGTACAAATCACATGATTACAATGAAGTCTTCTGAGGCCTTACAATGCCTATTTCTTTTCCCTCACTTTCTCCCTAAGACATGCTGTAGTTTCAATGAGAATACTCAAAATTCAATATAAATATATAGCCTAATAGACCCTAATTAATCTGACCCTCATTTACAACCCACAACCATCAGTTTTTTAAGTTAATAACATCATATTCCAAATAACAGGTTAATGTATTAAGCCAATGGTTAAGGCAATAGCACAAACCCTTCCTTTTCCTGTTTCTGTGTTTAAAAATATACCTTGAATTTAAGGTCCTTGGATGGAGGAAGAGGTAATATATCATGCTATCTTGGTGCTTCAGTGACTTTCAGAATAGTCCCACCTGATCTAATAATATAATATTCTGAATGGAAATTGTTTTTGGCCAAATTACCTAACTGACCATGCATGGTAATATTTTATCAGTAACTAAAAATTCTCTAACCAAAGAATTAGTAACATTCTTTGCTTCTGCTTCTTGTCAAGAATTTTTGCTTATGGTCAATATTGTCTTTTTCTCAGGTTAGTGATTTTTGTCTTTCTGGGCCAGTAGTCAATGGCATGGTTCTCTGTACTGGACTTTGTTTCACTGTTCATTTTATAAATGAAGGAAGATCTGACTCTTTTCTTATTCATAATTGAGTAGACTTACCAAGCATGCTCTAATTTTAAGTAGATTCCTTAAAAATTATTTTAAAGATTTGAATATATTCCAATGTGGCATCATGCTTATGCGATACACATTCATATTACCTGACTTCAATAAAGGCAAATCTGTGAATTATATTTTTCTAAAAATGGTAAAAACCCACCAGCAATGTTGTTACTCTGCATACCCTTAAAAAGAAAGAAGATATTATCATTATTTCTTCCTAACATTGAATCTAATAAAATAGAATGAAATAACCTCTTAGAGAGTAATGTTATTTAAACTAAAACTCTGATGAATTAGTTTGTGTTTTAAGCTGTGGGTAATATAAAATTCATTGAAATCTTTATGAGCTGGGGGCTCAAATCTAAGAACGCTTTCTAAACATTTTAGTTTCAGTCATGGATAAATCCCCAAAGAAAAAATAAAACAAGCTTTGTTTTCAAAAAGATTACCCAAAGAAGATTAACTTGTTTATCATCAATACCCAAAACTAATTTTCTATCAGCTTTCTCCTATTCTCAGGGGAGCAGTCAACTATTACCTAGCTGCTGCTGATTCCGAACTTGCAAAAATACTAAACACAAAGACAGTATTTTGAGAACTATCTGTGAGAATACAAAATTAACTTTTTCTTATACCTATCTCTTCTGTGAAATGGATCCATCTAGACAGAGAAAGAAAAATGAAGAACAATTGATGGTCTTTCTGTTTCTTTTCATTTCCTAGGAGTTGCCACAGAATACAATGGGATAACTTGAAAGCATAAGTCACACTTACCAATTTAGTATTTCTTTAAGATTTGGGGGACTAAGGTTTTATGCACCGAGAAACACAAATGTAATAGAAATTCCTTCTAGGTCTCTGATGGCAGATCTTACTATATAGAGGTATATTCACTTTATTCAGTATAATAAATGAACAATTGAAAAACTCTGTGTGTTTGTGTGTGTGTGTGTGTGTGTGTGTGTGTGTGTGTGTGTGTGTGCTTGTGTGTTGTAGAGTGAGAGAGAGGGAGGGAGGGAGACAGAGAGAGGGAGACAGAGACAGAAACAGACAGACAGAGACAGAGACAGAGTTAAAGAGACAAAGAGAAACACAGAGAGAGAGAGACAGAGAAATAGAGACAGAGTCAGAGAGACAACTAGAGAAAGAGAAACAAACAGAACACAAAAAGAAACCTAGAGAAAAACAGGAATGAAAGTGAGAGAAAGATGATCTAGGAACGTAGGAAAATTTTAAAATATTATCAGTTTATATAAGCAACACATAATTTAGCACTCAGGTTTTAACCTGGGGGGGTCTATGAATAGATTTCAGGAGGTTTATCAAATGGGATAGAAAAATTATCCTTCCCTCCTCCCCATTAACTTTTGATTTTCAACTCTGTATATTTTATTTTAAGAATTTAAAAATTTGAAAACATTTATTTTCATGGTCTTCCACAAAGGAAGACACAAAACAATATTAAGAACCATTGATTTAGAGGAATTTAATTGTCATTCACCCCTAGAATAAAGTAAGCTCCTTGAGGGCAGGAATTGTTTTCTGTTTTGATTTTGCATTTGGAGTTCCTAGCAAGTATTTGCCTATAGGCGCTTATTGAATTACTGAATTCCTTCGTCACTCATTTATTTGATGATGATGATGTTTATCTTGCATACTGGAAGAATACCATGACATCAGGGAAGTGATGCCCTGACAAGCACATGAATCAGATTTGAGTGGGGGGTAGTTATGCTGTCACCAGTCTCACTTTCCCCTCAGAGCCATCTAGATCTAGTGACCAGATATGAATCAGAATGACTGAAGATGGTCCCGAATGCAAGGCGATCAGAGTAAGTGACATGCCCAAGGTCACACAGTTAATAAGTGTCAAGTGTCTGAAGTACATTGGTGAATGTCTTTAGAAGGAAAAGTTTCTTAATATTTAAACTTTTTCTGTTACTTCTTTAAGGGTCTTCACCTTAATGAAGATAAGTGATGTAGCATAACAGATAGAAGGTCAGCATTGGAGTAAGGAAAACCAAGATTTAAGCCTTGCTCTGGCACATATTAGGTAGAACAATGAGCAAATCATTAACCTCTCATGTGTTACCCTAGGCAAATTCCAAAGACTACACTTATAAGAAACTTGTGCTATACACCAGTGAAACATGTTTCAGCACCAGGAGTTCCTCACACTGAAGTAATGACAAATTTAGATTCTCTAAAAATAAAAGATTTTGTGAACTCACATCTGTAGAATTGAATACTGATGTCTTTCCATTAGTTCATAAAGGGAAAAAAAAGGCAAGAAAAGAATTATAAGGAAAAAAAAAAACCTAAAGCAGAACCAAATCACCTGGAATTAGATATTGCTGAATTGTTGCTTCCAGGATCAAATATAAAAATCTTCCACTTAACTTTTAAGGCCTTTCATCATATGACCTCTTTTTACTTTCTTTTAGTCTTCTTATACCTTATGCTCTCTCACATACTCTGGAATTCAGTGACACTGATCTCCAGGCTACTCCTCACAGAGTACAATCTTTCTGATTCAGGGTGTTTTCATCTCTCCCTTCTCATCTCTGCCTCCTGGATTTCTGGCTTGTTTTATTTTTTTAAATTTTATTTATTTAAGGTTTTGGGGTAAAGTGACTTGCTCAAGCTCACACGGCTAGGTAATTATTAAGTGTCTTAGGTCATATTTGAACTCAGGTCCTTCTGATTCCAGGGCTTGGTGCTCTATCCATTGAGCCCCTAGTTGCGCCTTTCTGACTTATTTTAAATTTCAGCTAGAGCTCCCCCTTCTTGCTAGAAACTTTTTGCAACTCTTGTTCTTATTGCTTCCTCTCTGAGAATGCTGCCAATTCCAACCTGTATGTATGTATGTATTTGTTTGTGCATACATATAAACACATACAGATATAATATGAATACATTTATGCAAAACATATATGCATACTGACACATATGTAGATTTCTTTGTATGATGTCTCTGACATTAGATTATAACCCTATCGAGAATAGGCAATTTTTTGTCTTTTGCTTCACACAGGACCTTACTGCTTAATACATTATAGGGGACTTTAGTAGGCACAAATGCCTGTTGATCAACTGGCCTGATCCAGAATTTGCAAATGACTAATATGGCAAATTAGGAGCTAAATTCAACTTTTCCTTTTTCTCAAAGGGAATCAAAGTAAATCCTGTCATGATAGACAGAGAGATGCAAGTTGGTTGTCATCTGCTAGCCTTGGACATCAGCTCATTTAAATATGTCCAATTTCTTCATTTGTGATAGACAAGAATATAATATATGACCTTTAAGTCACTATTCTGTTTTAAACCTATCATCTTGTGATAAGAAAATATTTCATTCGGGCCAAAAACTTTATTATACAATATGTTTAATTTTAATGTCATTGATACAAAATTTTCTTTTAAAAATGATGATCATCAGGAATATATACTCCAAAAATCCTCAAATTTTAAATCCAGGGGAAAAGAATGGCATGTTTTGCTTAGACTTAGACTTAGTAGAGGTTCTGAATCACCAAAATTCCATGTCCTTAAAAATACATTTACCATTCAGGGAGATTTCCAAGTTTTTCATATTATTTTTCTATTAGAAATTATTATAGCAGGAATTCCTTTATGGGTCCCCCATTATTAATTTTCTTGCATTCAAAAATCACTTTGTGAATTGAGGGCTCACATAGGAATATATCAATGTAAATTTAGCAAATTATATGAACTAATTATTAATGGCTTTTGTGGCACTAAAGTTTATGCACAATGAATAAGTGAAGTTGGGTTAATTCATAGAACTAAGGATGAACATAGGAAAAAAATAGTCTAAATTTTTCTTACCTATAATTTCCAAAAGTCTTCTGATGCTACCTGAATATGTGTGTGTGTGTGTGTGTGTGTGTGTGTGTGTGTGTGTGTGTTCTGGCAGAATGGATCAAGAATGAATGAATGGTATAGGCAGAATACTAATGGAAGACTGCTATGATACAGTCTAGTTGCCTTGCAACTCAAGGGAAAAACCTTTGTGTTTCAATAGTAAGAAAGATAACAATGTTCTTTGGGGGTAAGTCCTATCATCTCCATAGCTGACTCACCCCCTTTGAAGAATGCGCTCAGCCTTTTAGTAACTGGAAACGTTCCCAAGATGTATATAATTTCATGGATGGTAGAACACCAATTTCACAGAACTTAAACCGCAGGACCATGCTTAAATTATGCAAAAACAAGACATGTGCTAGGTATAGGGGAGGATTGAACATGGCCTTTGGTATGTTTCATCTGTATGCAGCTGGTTGATCTACAGTATGTGTCCTAGAGCATCAATAGACCAAAAAGGGGTGGCAAGAGGGAGTTGGGGAAACCATGCATTGTAAACCAGTAATGGCTATGAAATATTATACTGACTCTCAGAAAAGCTCCCTCCTCCTCTCCTATTAGAAAAGTAGTCTTCTGTATACTATGAAATGGCACAGATCACAGCTGACTCTAGATCTGCAGGCTTGCATTATATGGGTAAAGTTCTAATTTTTATTAAATCACATTGGAGCAAAGAGTTTTTGTCTCCTTTGTGGATGAATGTCATAGGATTTAGAACTGGATGGGACCTTAAAGCATCCAGTCCATCACTAGGTTTATAAGTAAGAAAACTGAGATCTAAAGAAGTGAACTTAGTTGCTTTAGGTCACAGAAGTCATAAAAAATTAAAATACACGAATATGTACTCTGTCTCCAAAACCTTCACCTTTTATCCTATAATGTAAAGATCCTTCTACAACAGAATGGAGCATTAACTAGTTCATTCAACTAGAAAAAGTACTTAGGGTAATAAGAAGTCATTCAGTGGAATGGTAAATATCTAAAAACTAACATGTTTATAAAAAAGCAATAGATTTCTGTTTTTAAATAATGTCATATTCATAAGAATGAAATAAGAATATTGAAACTATGTCCATTAATAGTAATAGATTCAAGACTTGGAAGAGATTATAGAATTATTAATCAACAAACATTTTTTGAGTCTTCACTATGGGCCAGGAACTGGGCTAAATACTGGTATACAAATAAAGACAAAGCAAAATTTAACAAAAATAATGCTCTGCTGCCCTTAAAAAGATTATAGACTAAAGGGGAAAACCACAGAAATCTATGTAAATGTATTGCAAAGTAGAAGGAACGTATTAAAGAATAAGGCTCAAATGGATGGATGTGGGATCCAACTCAAAATCTCCTAAAAGCCAAACATCAATGGTTCTTTCAACCAGTCATTCAATGGCATGATAGCAACCCATTTAATCATCTTTCTTTCATACATGATCTAGCTTGTAATCATTCTTGAAATGATTTACCTAGAACTAAACATAATACTCTAAATATGATTTATCCAGAGTAGAATAAAATAACACCTTGACCATTATCATTTTAAATAATACTCTTTGGTTTATAGAAACTAAAAGGAAATTGGATGTCTTTAACTGTCATGTCACATAGAAGTTGATCCCTACTGAATTTGCACTCTATTCTGTCACTTAGAGGATGGCTCTTCAAAATCTGATTCCAAGCTACCTATCTTATTTCACACTGATCTCCTAACTATAAAGTGAGTTCAAGGGAAATTGGATTATCTGATGTTACCCCAAATCAACATTTCTTCTTATTACCTTTATGTATTAACAATAATTGACATTATTAACAATAATTAGTAATTAGCACTAATCTGGCCTGGTGAAAAGTGTAGTGATTTTAGAATGAGAACACTCTGGGTTCAAATCCTCCCTTGACCATTTATTATCTGTGTATTGGTATGTAATCTAAAACTCTTTTCTCACCCTAAGATGACCTTTAAATCTATGATCCAGTGATCACATAACTGGAATGTAGGCAGTTTAATTGGCATATTGGTCAGAATGGCTAAACTTGAGTTCAGGAAAATCTGAGTTCAAATCTTGTCTTAGACATCTACTAATTAGATGATGTTAGGAAAGTCACTTAATATCTCTCAATCTGTGTTTCTTTATCTAAAAACTAGGATAGTAGTAATTCCCACTTCAAAAAGTTGTTGTGAGGATCAAATGATATATTATATGTAAAACATTTGACAAATATCAAAATACTATATAAATAAATATTAACTAATACTAAAGGACTGTACTCATCTTTTTATCCCTTCTTTTTTAGAATTCTTATTTTCCTTTGTTTCAACTATTGTCCCATTTTCCTATCTTAATCATGTTAGATTTTTTTGAGCATCAATGTCCCTCTTTTGAGCCATATTGAGCTTTTAGTCAGTTTTAACTACTGTTTACCTAGGCCTTCACAATCTTATACGTGTGAAACTATTTTTAGCCTAAATTCAGGACTGTAAATCCATCCCTATTATATTTCTTCTTGTAAGTATCTGTCCATGATTCTTCTCTGTTAAAAATTTTAAAAATCCTAAATCTATCATTCAATATAGTAACTCTCCATCTCAAGTTTATATCTTTTGCTGCATACAGAAGCAAGTTTCCCAAGTCTTTATCTAAATTGATAAAAATGTTGAACAGGATGAGTACAGAGTCCTGTGACACACCACTAGGTACCTTCCTCAGGGTGACACTGATCCATTTATCAACATTCTTTGGGTACAGTTGTTTAACTGACTAAAAATTCATTTAACTGTACTATCTTAACCATATATCTCCATCTTGTCCACAAGGATACCATGAGAGACTTTGACAAATTACTCATAAAAATCCAGATATCTATGGCATTTCTCAGACTTACCAGTCTAATAACTCTACCAGAAAAGGAAATGAGACTAATTTGTCATCCATCACTTATTCTTAGTAAAACTATGCTAGGTCTCAGTTGTCTCCATTTTGTTTCCTCCTCTATGTAAGACATCGCAAGCCCCCTAATTTTCTTGTGTTCATTTTTTGCTTTTCTATAAACTTTTAGTTAAACCCTTAAGTCTACATTTTTACCTTTATATTTTACAGTTCAAGGTTGCATTTCTACTATATTATTTTTCATATCTCTCTTAATAATAATTTCCTAGAGCCTTAAAAATAAAAATAATATAGCAAAAGTAGAAGGAGGAAAGCATTAAGGAATCTTCTGTTTTAAGCATTTAACTAATTGGCTATAACAAAAGGATTGTAAAGTAGTTCCATTAGAAAAGCCCTAAGTTCTAGATGATTTTTTAAATCCTGTTTCTAGTGTCCCTGGTTAACTAATAGATTAGGATTTTGACAAACACATCTACTTTCTGTCAATCTCCAATGTTCCTAATAATCTGACCACTGGCATTATATTATAAAGAGAGAGGAGACAGTGATTTTTTTGAGTAATTGAAAATTGGAAACCACTATCCCCAACCCAACTCCTAAAAGAGATTTTTAAACTAGTTGGAGCTAATATTTGTTATAAAATAATATGAAGATGCACAATAATCCCAAACTGACTTGGATTTAGATTTTCTCTATTCTCTGATACCAGTGTCAAGGGAAGACATGGAAACACCTGCCCCTACTGCCCTTTCTGAAAAAAAAGTACTCAATCAAATACTATATAGAAGCATACCTGAATTCTTTTTTTAGCTAATTAAAATAGTTGAAGCCCTCCTACTTTCAAATTCTTTATCTTGTACTGCCATCTTCTGGCTATATAAGCTAAAGTACCACTTTATTTTATTTGTACTCAACACTAAAATGCCTGCAGATACAGGTGTTTCTTCAATTATTCACTAAACATTAACAAGAAAGAGGGGTTGATAAATCTGATAACCAGAATAAAAGTGGTTCATTTGTCTCTATGTAAGAATACTAAACATATAATCTACATGCTATAAATACAGAATTGAAGTTTCCAATGAAAGTAGTAAGCTGTGTGTTTTAGGGATTTTTTAAGTCAGGTTTTCATAGGCAAGCTACTCTGTGTGAAGAAAACTGTAAGTGCTAGCATTTATAATAGCAAGTCAAATCTTAATTTCCAAATTGTGGAGAACCTTAGGAAACTAGTTAAAGAAATGAAACTAATTTACTCTGATATCTTTTTTGTCTTTAACATGAGACAATAAAGTTAGAACAGGCATTATTTGCCTCTCTGTGCATGACATAGACTTCTTAGAAGTCTATAGATCATTTCTTAGAATGACATTTTTAAATGTATAAATTTAAATTTAAATATGCTGAAATAATTATAAAAATGAAAAAAAACACAGACCTCAGCTAATGAATAAGGAAATTGAGTAACAGAATCATTAACCAACTTTTTGTCATTCAATTATTTCAGTTGTATCTGACTCTTCATAACCCCATTTGGGATTTTTCTTGGCACAGATACTGAAATGATTTGCCATTTCCTTCGCCAACTCATTTTACAGATGAGGAAATAGAGGCAAAGAGGATTAAGTGACTTTCCTAGGGTCACACAGCTAGTAAATGTCTGAGGACATATTTGACCTCAGAAAGATGAATCTTTCTGATTCTCAGTCCACCTGGCTGCCCCCAATTAAGACATTTACTAAAGATCATACAAGTAGTAAGTGGTGGAGATGGGACATGACCTCAGAACCTCAAACTCCACATCCAGCATTTTCCCCTATATCACACTGTCTCTGATTAATTTTTGTTTCTGTTTATCCTTTTAGGAAAGACCTAGTATTCTCCAGTGTTTATGGACAGGAAGTGTCATGGAAAAAAACAAACATGATCTTGAACAGACTTCTGGAAATAATCCACTATCCTTCTAGTCTCCAGATTAGAAGGGTCTGACATGCTATGGTCCATAGGGCCACAAAGAGCTGAACATTACTAAATTACTGGACAAGAAAAATACACACAGGGTTAGCATATGGGCACTTGCACCCCTCATCGTTACTTGCTTCTCACAGGGATTTCAGCTGCTGTCCATTTATTTTTTCCAATTAATGAGTTTTGAGTGGTCCTCTAAAGAGAGAAAGAGAGAAGGTTAGAGACTAGGTCTATAATTTCTTGGAAACATGGTAAAGAACTGTCTTCCACCAATGCAAGTCGGCACCATTGTTGCAATTTGGATTAATTCAAAGTGCATTTCCTAAGGTATGGTGAGTTGAAGGGATTTGAATAGGGCATGTATACTTGAAAGAGTATGAGGTTGAGATAGAACTTAAAAACAGTTCTTTCTGGTTTTGAGAACAGTTTCTCTGCCTTCAATCTAATTTTCTTTACAATAGATATTTAATTTTTCAATTACATGTTATGAAAAATTTTCAACATTCATCCACATGCATATGCATATTTTTAAGTTATTTAATTTCCTTCCACTCTCCCTTCCCACTCCTCCCCTCTCAACAGTGAACAGTCTGGTGAATATTGTACATATGCATTTATGTTTAACACATTTACAGATTGGTTATTTTCGGTATTAGGAATTAGGACTAAAGGAAAAGAAAGAAAACATGAGATAGGAAAGAAAAACATAAGAAAAATTTTTAACAATTGAACAATGTGTTTGCTCAAATTCTGTAGATTTTTCTTTTTTTGTTTATTTGTTTTTCTCCTTCTGAATATGGATAGCATTGTGCATAAAAGGTCTCTCAGGGTTGTTCTAGCTCCCTGAACTGCTAAGAGGAGCTGCATCCATCAAGGTTGATCACCCCACAGTGCTTTTGTACAATGTTTTCTTGGTTCTGCTCCCTTCACTCAGCATCAGTTCCTAAAATTTGCTACATGCTTCTCTAGAGTTTGATCATTCATAGTTTCATATAAAACAGTAGTACTCCATAATATTCATATACTATAACATTCAATCTATTTTAAAAGTTAAGATGTAAAGATATAGTTAGTTTTCTATTTAATATGATATCATTAGAAACTAACAGAAGTTTCTTGTGATAAAATTTGTATGTTGGTATCACAGAATCAGAATTGGAAGAGACCCTTGATATCATATAGTCCAACTCTTTTGATTTACAGATGAAGAAAATGAGAGTAGAAGAGATTAAATGAACTGATAAGGGTTGCACAATTTGTGGGAGAAATGAGATTTTTACTCGGGTCCTCTGACTTCAAATCCAGTAATTTCCCCTATACAATATAGTTAGTGCCTTCATCTAATTTAAGGGAAAGGATGATAGCTTCACAACTTCACTGATGGCCTTCTGATAAAGACTGTGATCCATCCCAGAGACTGAGCTGATGGTATCTGAACACAGACTGAAGTACATTTTTTTCTTTCACTTTATTTTTCTTGAGGTGTTTCTATCTTTAGGGAGACAGGCAGGGGTTATGTTTACTATTACAATAAGACTTCTGTAGTAATGGGAAAAGTAGTTAATTAAAAAAAGAATGATAGCTTCATCAAATATTAGAGTTGCATATAGCCTTAGGAATTATCAGAAAGATGTAATGACTTGTGAGGCATTTACTGGAACTATAGTCAGGAAGATCTGAATTCAAATCACTTACTAGCTATGTGACCCAAAACAAATTACCTCTCCAAACAAACAAGATGAAGTGACTTGTCCATCTAATAAGTCCAAACCCAGGTCCTTCTGTATCTCTTGATTCCAAGGTCAATATTTCTTGACCTACATTATTTTCTTAAGATATTTTCAACTTTAGAAAACAACATCCCAAATAAACTATGCATATTACTTTTTTCTTTCAAAGTGTGGGAAAATTTAAAAAAAAGTAGACAACTACAAACTTCATTCCAAGAAATACCATCAGCAGGCTGTGGAAGTAAGTCAGTTTAGTACAAGGTGAGGCAGTGTCCTGTTCTTTAGATTATGCCAGAAAATTTGATTTCTCCTATGAAGATTAGACTTACTCTGATTTTTGAAAATATTTAGAATGTATCACAATTAAATTCAAACTGGAAGGAATGTATCAAGCTCAATTCAGAAGAGGAAACAGACAGAGACTTTGAACTGTTGTGGGGGGCACTCTCAGATGCAAAACATGGTGTTGATCTATTAAATTGTGGGTACTTCTGCTTAGTTATGGGAAGGCAAACAAAATTCAGCTCATTTAATTGGGATTTTATCAAGAGTCCATAAGTACAAGGGGTTGTATTAGTACCCAATGAGAAAGCAAAACTTTCACTCTTTGCAGATGATATGATGGTATACTTAGAGAACCTGAGAAAATCATCTAAAAAACTCCTTAAAATAATTACAGATTCAGCAAAGTAGCAGGATATAAAATAAACCCACATAAATCACTAGCCTTTCTATATATAAACAACAAAGCCCAAGAGGAAGAGATAGAAAGAGAAATTCCATTTTAAAATAATTATAGACAACATTAAATACATGGGAATCTACCTCCCAAGACTAATCCAGAAACTTTATGAACACAATTATAAAGCTCTCCTCACCCAAATCAAGTCAGATCTAAGTAATTGGAAATATGTCTAATGCTCATGGATTGGTCAAGGTAATATAATAAAAATGACAATTCTGTACAAATACAATTACTTATTCAGTGCCATACCAACCAAACTACCAAATAACTACTTTACTGAGCTAGAAAAATTAGTAACAAAATTCACTTGGAGTAACAAAAGGGCAAGAATAGGAAGGGGAAAAATGCAAGGAAGGTGGCTTAGCTCTAAGCTCTATTAGATCTAAAACTATACTATAAAGTGGCAATCATGAAAACTGCCTGGTACTGGTTAAGAAATAGAGTAATTTATCAGTGGATTAGGATAGGTTCAAAAGAAACCACAGTAAATGACTACTGCAATCTACTGTTTGACAAACCCAAAGTCATCAGCTGTTGGGATAAGAACTCATTATTTGCCAAAAAATTATTGGAAAACTGGAAAATAGTGTGGCAAAAACTAGACATAGATCCACATCTTACACCCTATACAAAAATAAGGTCAAAATGGTTACAGGATTTAGACATAAAGAGTGACACCATAGATAAATTAATAGACTAAGAAATACTCTATAAAATCTATGGAAAGGGGATAAATTATGACTAAACAATAATTAAAGTACATTATAAACTACAAAATGAATGATTTTGACTATATTAAATAAAAAGGTTTTTCTCTAATAAAATCAATGCTGCCAAAATTAGAAGGAAAGCAGAAAGCTGGGAAATAATCTTCACAACTAGGACTAATAAAATTCTCATTTCTAAAATATATAGAGAATTGCATCAGATCTATAAGGTTACAAGTCATTTCCCAATTGATAAATGGAGAAAGGATATGAACAGACAGTTTTCAAACGAAGAAATTAAAGCTATAAATAATTATATGAACAAATGTTCCAAATCATTATTGATTAGAGAAATGCAAATTAAAACAGTAAGGTATCACCTCACTCTCAACAGATGGGCCAAGATGAGAAAAAAGGAAAATGATCAATGTTAGAGAGGTTGTGGGAGGAGTTGTGAATGGATCCAGCCTTTCTGGAGAGCAATATGGAACTATGCCCAAAGAGCAATAAAACTGTTCTTATCCTTTGACCCAGCAATTCCAATTCTAGGTCTATATCCAGAATAAATTATAAAAAAGGGAAAAGTCCCACATGGTCCAAATATTCATATTACCTCTTCTCTGTAGTAGCCAAGAATTGGAATTTGAGGGGAGGTCCATCAATTGAGGAATGGCTAAACAAATATTGTTCTTTAAGAAACCATAAATAGTTGGTCTCTAGAGAAGCATGGAATGACTTACGGGATCTGATGCTGAACGAAGGGAATAGATGCTTGAGAACAATGCATACACAATTGCAACAACATTGTGAGATGAACAACCTTGATGGAAGTAGCTCCTCAGCTGGTCAGAGAGTTAGGACAACTGTATTAGACTGACTGGACAATGTTTTCCCCCTCCAGAGGAAGAAAATCAAAACAAAACACACACACACACACACACACACACACACACACAGAGCAACCCTTCAGAATCTGATGAACACTTTACAAAAACTATCTCTCATATTTATCTCCCTTATATATTTCCCTTAATCCTAATTCCTCATACCAAAAGCAACTAATCAATAAACAAGTTTATCCAATATATGTATGTTTGTATGTATAATGCTAACCTGACTGTTCCCCACTGAAGGGAGTGGGGTAGGAAGCAAGGGTGGAAGAAAATTTTGTAATTTAAAAATATACATGTGCATATGGATGAAAATAAATAAATAAAAATTGGCCTCAGACCAGTGGGAATCATGAAGTGTTGTGTTTTTGATTGCTCTATGTAGACAACTTTGGGTCTATACCTAGGTTATTGCCTAGAGACTGGCATTTAATTGTGCTTTAATGAATAAAATCACAGAATATAGAGTTGCAAATTACCTTAGATGTCATTCAATCAATTAAAGTCAAGAAGATAAAGCACCTTGCTCAAGGTCAGAGAGATAGTCCTAGAAATAAAGGTTCCAGACTCCTAATCTTGTTTGCTTTTAAGTACCAAGTCATGTAGTATAGCAAGAATTTGAATCTTCACTTACACCACCATTTCTACATTCATTCTGGCAAGAAACATATTTAAATATTGATTATGAGGCAAGGGCTCAGATAACTCCCTTGCTTCTACCATGCCCATAGCAACCTAAACCCTGATATTAATAAATTTGGCAAAAAGGGTTAATTTCTTAATAGTTCTTCTATATCAATGAAAGAGAAATTGATATAGGTGAAGTGTCATTATCTCAAAAGGCAGGGTAGAATCATGTTTTTTGATTGTCAATGAACACAGATTTAAAAATTATGATTTTGATACCACAAGGATCTATAATTTTAACTTTGTCTAAATCCCTTCCATTGAAACTAATCACAACCTGCTGAGACTTATGGAATTAAAAGGGGAAGGGAACAAATATTTACCAGGTGCTATTCGATGCTAGCACCTGAGTTAAGTTCTTGACAAATATTATCTCATTTAACAAGGGGTTAATAATCATTTTTCATGTCTTAGACACTTTTAAAAGTCTGTAGACTCCTCCGAATGGTGCTTTTAAGTGCACAATATAGAATACATAGGATTACAGGGAAACTGAAAGCTAGTGAAAACTAGAATGTCAATGTTTTCCCATTCTAGTTCATGGACTCCCTAAAATCTATCATTAGATATAAATTTAATAATCCTTGTCTTAAAATTTTGCATGAGGCTTAGAGTATGAAATAGTGCATAGAGTTTTCTTCGGACCTTGAGCAGAAAGACCCAGATTCATATCTTTCCTCTGATATTTGCTAGGTGTGAGACCATGGGTAAGTCATTTAACCAACAGAATGTCATTTTCCTCTTTGTTAGAAACTTCTGCAGTGTCTACCTTAAAGGGTTATGAAATGGAATAATGAATATCCAAATGAATCAGTTGTCCAAAATCGCATACCTGTATAAAGGCCTAAAGAGATGAGGAAGGAAATGGGCTTATGTCCATCCTTTCTCTTTAGTGTACAAAGTGAATCGGTATGCTTTGAACCCAGAAGAAGGAGAAAGGAATTTTGTACTTCTCTCCCAAAATGCCACTAATTGTCTTTTCTTGATCAAAGATTGTATTATCTAATGATTTGACCATTTCATTATTTTTTCCTCTCCTATTTTTATCTTGAATGATAATGAGTTCTTATCTGCAACCTGTTTGTAGACAGAGACAAGAGATACAGATTTTTGTAAGATGTTAGGTAAGTAATAGGAATACATTATGAAGAAATGAAATGAGATAAAACTATATCTTGACCTAAGCAGGTATGCATTTAGATATTCATTCATCAAACATTTATTAACCATTTACTATATGAAGTGTACTTTGCTATATTGAAGGAATGATGAAATGGTGGTTCCTGTCCAGGCATAGTTTATAGTCTAAAAGAAGATGATAAAACCCCAGCTCAGTCAATCTAGAAAAATTTATCAATTGACAGAACTGAAGCAGTTAGGTGATGCAATAGAGAACTAGACCTGTACCATGAAGACAGGTTAAACCAGCATGAGACACTTACTAGCTGTGCAACTCTGGGTAATTCATTTAGACTTTGTCTGTGTCAGTTTTCTTGACAATAAAATGAGGATAGTATCTATATCCCAGGGTGGTTGTGAGTATAAAATCAGATAGAAAATTAAAATTAAAAAAAATTAAAATTTTGGTATGCAAACCTTAAGAAACTGTATAAATGCTAGCTGCTATTGTTGTTTGCTACTACCAAGGCATGTGTGAACTTAGGCAAGTCATTTTATCTTCCTCAGATTCTGTTTCCTCATTTGTAAAATGAGTATGTTAGAATATAGGAGTTAGACTACTTTTTAGGCTGTGATGGACTTCCTAATATTAGCTTACTTGAATTTGTTTTAAAATTATCTATTTTGGGATGAATGTGATTTTGAAGCTTCCTTAAGTTTACTCATCTTAAATGCAATTTATAACTATGTCTATAAAAGTACGTTAGATAAAATAACAATCCTCTGCTTCATGTCCCCCTCATACCCTGAAATAAAAATTTAGCACTTCAAAGAAAACATTTAAAATAATTTCTATTTGAAGTTGCAATAGGTAGATTATTTGATTTAATTTAATGTAAGAAAAAAAAGCATAAGGGGCTTTACCCATCTCTAGTTACAATTAGTTTTGATTAGTTCTTGAAGATAAAGAAGGTGGGGGCAGGGAGGAAGAAACAGAGAGAGAGAGAGAGATATAGACTGACAGAGTGGGAGAGAGAGGGAGAGGAGAGGGAGAGGAGAGGGAAAGAGAGGAAGAGAAAGAGAGATGGACAGGAGGGGGATAGGAGGGAGAGAGAGGCAACGAGGGAGAGGGAGAAATAGTTTACATCATTAAAAATAATCCAACTTTTGTGCTATCAAAACTTGTTCCCTAATCAAAGATATACTTTTAATGAGATTTTATCTTTGATTGAAAATTTAAGGCTATAATGAACAGCTAGGTCATTACTCAGTTTCTAGACTTAATTTTTATTTAATTCTAGCTCCCTGATGTTTTTTGATATGGAGGTCTTAATTTATACTGGATGTTAAAATCGACTTTTTTTTTCAGTCTTTTGATGTAGGTAGTCTTTGGGGGTATTAACTTCTTTTGAACCTAAAGTTACAAAGTAAAGAAATCTTGCTTCCATAAAAAGATGGTGTTACATATATATCCACATTTACATGTGAATATATATAAACATAAATATATATACACACATGTCATACATGTGTCAAATATTACAACAGAGGCTTTCTTAGCTGGTCACTTTATAATCTTTCACCTCACTTAGTTTGGATACTACTGATTAGGGTTACCTTCCTTACTTTGTTGATAAAATATTGTTCTAATCATAACTCTTTTGATGGTTCCTCTTCTCCCCCCCTTTCCTAAATATTGGCAGGCCTCAAGATTTAAAATTCAGGCCTTCAGTCTTTTATTTGTATGCTCTTTCCATTGATCTCTCTCCTAATTATCCTCAACAGTCTAATCAGTCATCAAATGCTGACCATTCTTCCTTTGCAATATCTCTTGTGTTAGTCTCTTCTTTTCTATTCCCATTACCACTACCTTAGTTCATGCCCCACCCCCCCCCCCCACTGACCTCATGTCTAGACTGCTGCAATTGCTTGCTAACAGCATCTCCTTCCCTGGCTCTAATCCATTGCATCTACCTCTACCAGATTAATCTTTCTGGAACACCTTGATATAAATCAACCAAAACAAACAAAAAACCCTTTAGGGATAGAATCTAAACTTCCCTTGCTTGGTATTCAAAGTCCCCCACCCCCACCCCAATCTAACCCAAATCTCACTGTAGGAATGATTTCTTTACCATAGTGCATTTGTAAAACTCATTTGGAATTTGCTATGTTTGATATTGCTTGTCTTTGCAAAGTAGAGTTAAATCTCTTCCAAGGCAGGGTTCTTACACTGCTTTACCTAGATTCACCATCTGACCCTGTCTATTTCATACAGATGTTAATGGTCATTTTCTGACTTTTGTTAACTAGAACCTGGAACCAATAAAGAGTTGCAAGAGGCAAGGATAGAACTGGTAGGGAAGCAGAGTGACAGTGAGTCTTACCCTAGAGGGGTAAACAATGGATAAAGTATTTAACTATTATGAACCTTTAGTTTTCTCTTCTGTAAAATAGAGATTATAGGAAAGTAGGTTTCTGGTCTTTTCCACCTCTGCATTTATGATACTTGGACAAAGGATTAAAAAGGGGGCAATAAGGCTGAATAAATGGATAGTATGGATCAATGAAAGACAACTTCAAAATCAGAAAGACCTGGGTTCAAGCACCCCTTCTAACCCATTCTGTCTATGTGGCCCTGGGTGTGTAACAACTGCTCTTTCCCCTCTAAGACTATACAGAAAGTACCAACCTGCACTAGAATAGGAGCTCCCAGAAGTAATGAAATCTCACATTCATTTTTTTTTTTTTAGATTTTGCAAGGCAATGGGGTTAAGTGGCTTGCCCAAGGTCACACGGCTAGGTAATTATTAAGTGTCTGAGATCGGATTTGAACCCAGGTACTCCTGACTCCAAGGCCGGTGCTCTATCCACTGTGCCACCTAGCCGCCCCCATATTCATTTCTATCATTAGCTTATGAAAAACACAAATTTACAAGTTTTTTCCACTTGCTTAGTTCCAGCTATTATAGATTTTGAGAAGACCTAAAACAGATAATATAACTCAAATATGTTCAAATACCTACCCCTAAAATAATTTTAGGGCCTTGTAAAGGAAAATTGAAGGTCTTATTCCACTAAGTCCATGAAACTTGGCTTCAGGTTGGACAGAATCACTTCTCTAAAAAATTGTAAAACCAATCAAAAATAGATTTAAATGAAAAAAGTAATCTTTTTTTTTAGGTTTTTGCAAGGGAAATGGGATTAAGTGGCTTGCCCAAGGCCACACAGCTAGGTAATTATTAAGTGTCTGAGACCGGATTTGAACCCAGGTACTCCTGACTCCAGGGCCGGTGCTTTATCCACTATGCCACCTAGCCACCTCAAAAGTAATCTTTTAATATGCTATATGCTGATATTTGGGGGTGATACAGAATCTAACATGTTATACACCAACTTTTATCCAATGAATCAAAAAGCAACAGCTGTGAAAAGCTAGCCTCACTCTGCTGAAGCATGCCCTGATATGCTGACTATCCATCCATCATTTTGCAAGAGGCTGCCAAAGTAGGTGCCTTTCTTGAGAGCTCACAACCCAGCATGCAAAAAGTCTTCATTCTACCAAAAACTCTTTACCCTGACTTATAGAAACTAGAGCCAACTTGTGCAATGCTTAATGCTTATTATACTTGTTAAATCTTGATTTTCGAACAAATGATTCTCCTTCTTAATGTCTACTTATGTGGAACTGGTGCTACCCGGACAATAGAGTCTGTAATTTGATCATATTCACTGTAGGATATCATATACTAAGATGTTCTATTGCTATTTTTCTTCTGTTGCTCCTTGAGATTAGAGGCCACGTCTTAGATCTTTTGGAGTCCCTATAGCACCTTTTTGATTGGTTTGGGTTCAGAATTGTGGTTTCATCACCATCAGTAAGCTCCTATTTCCCTAATTCATTATTGTAGGGAAGGGTGAGAGGTAGGAAGGAGGAAGAGATAGGGGAGAAGGAGGAGAGAGAAAAGGAAAGAGAGTATTAGAGAGAGCACAGAGAGGAGAGAAAGGGTAGAGAGAGAGGAGGAAGAGGGGAGGAAAGAGAGTTGTGAAGAGAAAGGAAGGTGAGAGAAAAGAGGAAAAAGAAGAGCACAGCAGAAGGGAAGGAAAGGGAGAAAAGAAGGAATCACTCAACCAAAGGGGTTCTAGGCCTCACCTTTTTTCATAAATCAAGTAAAGGGTGATTACAGAATAAATGATAGTTAATGTTCCATCCAGATCTAAATGTATAGTATCTTCTTATTTCAATAACACAACTATTGTGGAAACTTTTGTAGAGTAATAATACATTTGCTTCCAGTGCAGAAAGTTATGTAGATCAGTACTATATCAATGATTTATAGTTTTGAAGGTTTGCCAGAAATACTGAGAAGTTAATTGAGTTTCCCAAGGTCACTGAGCTATGATGTGGTAGAGGGAAAACATAGAACCTAGCTATTTCTGAATCCAAAGATTGCTCTATTCACTATACTAAGTTGGTTTTCACAAGAAGGTTCATATGGTATAAGAGTGAAGAGGATTGGTGAGCAGTGATTAGTGAATTTAATTAATATAGGAAAACAGTATGGTCTGAGCATGGTGGCATATGCCTGAAATCCTTGCTTCTAGGGGAGGCTGAAGCAGGTGTATAGATTAAACTTTGGAGTTCTGAGCTGCAGTAAGGCCAAGCCAATCAGGAGTCCTCACTAAGTCTGGCAGCAATATGGTGAATTCCTAGGAGCAGATGGCCAGCCGGCCTCCTAAGGAAGGACAAACCAATCCAGGATAGAAACAGAGCTGGTCAATGCTGTGTTTGATCAGCAGTGGGATGGACCTGACTGGCTGCTACACTTCCAGCCTGGCAACCCAGCCTGAAAGTTGTTTTAACAAAAGGAAGAGAAGGAAAGGGAAAAGCAACTGGATAATTTAAACCAAAACTGGGTTATTTTAACCTCCTTTCAGGTAAGTTTAGGATTTTTTTAAATCTTAATTTCACAACTGTCTCCTTCAATATGTACATAGGAAGACAGAACTTAACCCAGTTGCCAGTGATTTGAGTGAACCTGATATCAAACCCATAAGTGTTCTCTTAGGCAAATTTCGTTGGCCCAATTCAAATAGTTCTCTGCTCTTCAGGTTAATCAAATTAGGTGAAAAGAATATCTTCAAGAGTCAAGGTCCATCCTTTCATTGAACAAGACAGGACACTCTTGTATGAGAGAACTTTCTGGAATCTTATTGGTGTCTTCAGAGCTTTCAGTCCAAAATAAGTACAAAAAAGCATGTTTTTTTTTTAATTTCCAAGCAATAAAATAGGATCCCCAAATTGGCCTCTAGTAGAACAAATGACTTTAAAGATAATAAAAGGGTAAAGACCTAATTTTCTATTAGTTTTATTGTTATTGTATCAAGCCCCATTGACAACATTTTCAGCAGTCAAGCTGCTTTGATAGATGGCATAATCCATGGGTTTTCTGACCTTGATCAACATGAAGAAAATTTCAGCTGAACTGTGCAAAACAGATACAATGACATAAATCACTTCTGGACAGCACAGTCTCTTTTTATAAAGGGTGAAGCCAACCTATCACATATCAGGCTGAGGGATGATCCTATTCCCCAGCAGAAGAGCAAGAAAAATTCATTAATGCTTTGTATTTCTACATAAGGATTCATGACCTACTTTGGGATAAGAAAGGATGCTGGGAATAACCTAACACAAAGGGTTTACATTTAATCAAGTAATCTATCCTAATTCTGCTGTTTTGGGTTAGTTTATTAAAAGAAAATGACTAGGAGAAAAAGAAAATTAAGAGATTTCTTTAAAGGGAATTGAGTATAAGTTCAAGAAATTAATATTTATTATACTTTTGGGGGAGTGGGAGTTAGACCCATTAATACAACTTACAACATCTCAAAATTCTGGAGATATGTCAAATTTTAACATATAAAATTCAGCCCTTTTGGGGGGAGATGATGGTGGTAAAGGACACTAATAGGTTAAGAGATGTGCCTAAAGTCATACAGCTGGAATATAACAAATGACATTTGAATGCAGGCTTTTCTAACTATATGGCTCATTTGATTTCCACTAAACCATATTATTGCTTTTAACTGTCTGCTTTGATTAAATTATCACAATTAAAATACTGTAGCTACTCACAAAATAATGCAAAATATGCTTTGACTAGAAAGCAACAAACACCACAATGTTCCTACACTGAAGCAAAAGTTCCCTCAATGATTGCTTAAAGGATGAGTTGATGCCAGCACAGGGAAGAAGAGATTGTTTGTTTTGTACAGATTTAGATATTTGAAGAGACAGGCTTTTTCCCCTATGGGAGAGGAGGACATCCTACTTTCCTCTCCCTCTCTATTCTAGGTGGAACACTGGCTACTGATTAGCCTGTTATCTTTTGACTGTCCCTTGGGCTGCCATCTCTAGTTTCTTTGGCCTTTGCCAAATCCTTCTGATATGCTTCCTGGTATCAGAAGGTGTAGGGAAAACACATGATAATAATGATTATGATAGAGTAATTTGATTAGGTCCTATTAGGTGCTAGGCATTCTACTAGGCTCTGGTGATTACAATGACAAAATTAAAATAACTTCTGACAGAAGGAAGGAAGGAAGGAAGGAAGGAAGGAAGGAAGGGAGGAAGAAATGAAGGGAGGGAGGGAGGGAAAGTTGAGGGATGAAAGGAATGGAGGGAGGGGAGAAGGAAAGAAGGGAAAGAACATGGAATGGAGAAAGGATGAGAGAGAGGGAGTGAAGAAACCAGGTACTTTATAAGTGTAATCTCATTTGATTCCCAAACCAACAGTAGGAAGTAGGTACATTATGATCCCCATTTTACAGGTGAGGAAACTGATGCAGAAAGAGGTTAAGTGACTTGCCCAGGATCACAGAGTTAGTAAATTTCTGAGATCACACTTGAACTTAGCTCTTCCTGATTCCAAGACCGTCACCTTATCCACTGCACCACCGGTTGTTGTTGTTGTCTCTCCTTCTCAAAGAGGACCATGACATTAGGGAAGTGATGCCAATGACTTGCAAGTGAACTGAATTTGAGTGAGCAATGCAGTGCAAAGGCACCAGCCTCACTTTCTCCTTTGGAGCCATCTAGGTCCAATGGCCAGATATGGATCAGGTCTACTGGAGATGGCCCTAGATGCAATTGGGGAATGTGTTGTTTGTTTTAAATAAGGCCTTTACCAGGTCTCAGTTTGACCGTACCATCTAGCTTCCTTCTGCATGAACTTACATTCTACTTGTAATGATGTTTTATGTACCTCCATTATGCATGGAGTACATGGTAACATATTTGTAACCTGATTTTTTAATACTTATAATAATTGATATTTCTAGGGGGCAGCTAGGTGGCACAGTGGATAGAGCACCAGCCCTGGAGTCAGGAGTATCTGAGTTCAAATCCAGCCTCAGACATTTAATATTTACCTAGCTGGGTGGGCTTGGGCAAGCCACTTAAACCCATTTGCCTTGCAAAAAATATTGACATTTCTATATTAGTTAATCCTAGCCCATCATATGGTTTCTAAGCAATGCATTTATAGTGAAAATACCAGTTCTCTGATCAAATACAGTAATATTGCCAAAGGACACAAGTTGGAAGGCAAAAGTCAAACACAAGTAAAAAAAAAAACCTAAATGATTTACCCAGCATGCTTCTCTCTTAATCCACATGCACTGATGTCGTGATATAACTATAGAAACCCTGGGTACCCTAAAACCATTGCATGCACCTTCATCTTAACCATTCATCTCACTTCATATACCATTCACCCACAGGGCAAACTCATACAGTATAGGCAGTAGGAAATACAAAAGTAACACTGAATTTTAGAGGATTTAGAACTAGAAACAAGGGGATGCTGGAGCCACTTTGGATTAGCTCCTAAGAGATGATTATTAAATTTTCAGCATAAGCATTTACACCTCAAGAATCAGCAAATACTAAAATCAGGGCATTGATCAGTAATGAAATCAAATAAATCAAAAATGTATTTATTTTTTGTTTTATTCTAGACTTAAGAAAATGTTAATAGTTCAGATTAAATGTAACAGTGTGTCATGTAGAGTTATATATATACATGCATATACATGTATGTATGCATAAATGTATATATGTGTGTAAATATATATTCAAAGATTAAGCATTTCTTCTTCTTTATCCTAGTACCAGATGTATTTCCAAAGCAGTATTCATATTCCTCCCTCCAACTACACATCAATCTAGCATTCTCCTAGGTAGAAGAGACCTGAAAATTTCTGTGAGGATACATTATATACTACTTAAAGTGTGAAGAATTCCTAACTGAGAGATAGAAATATCTGACTTCAGATCTCATCTCAGATATATTTTAACAAAGGGCAATTTATTTAATCTTCCAGAATTCAGTAAGCATGAAAACTCTTATGTTAATAATTATAATTATTGAAGTCTAACCTCAATTTAGAGTTGAAGATAAGGAAATCCCTAGAGAGATAATCATATATAGAACTCTGGACATAGAATCAAGAAGATAAGGGTTCAAGTTCTATCTTTGACACATGTTTTGTGAACCTAAGCAAGTCCCTTCGATTCTCTATGTCTCATTTTCCTCAGTTATAAAATAGAAGGGAATTTGGTCTTGATTCTGACCATTTGTAAATCTATGATCTATGATCTGAATGAAATTTCTTGCCCAGGTTCACAAAGGTGATAAATATCAGGACCAGGATTTGGCTCACTTCTGCTAACTCATAAATCCATTTGTTAGTACCCTTACACCATAGTGACTGACTTTGTGCTTAGTTGTGTGAGACTTGGGTCACTCCCCTATAGAATGGAGTAGACACAAATCATCTCTAAGATCTCTTCCAGCTCTAAAATGTGATGATATCATGTGAAATCATCTTAGTTCTGGTAAGGAATGAACTTTCAAAGGACCTCCATTTAAATCCTACATTTGTTGAGCACTATACCTGGAGACTAGTTTGTTGAGGGGCTCAGTCAGGAAAAGAAGTCACCAGTTATATTCAACTTGTCTGACCCTTCCCATCTTTAATATTGCAGGGGTAAAAGGTAGGAATATCATCATTAAACACTTTGGAGGGAAAGGCAATTTTGCTTCACAATTCAATTCAATAAAGATAAAGAACCTACTCTAAAGGACTTTCTAAAGGCTCAATAAGCATGGTGTTATACCTATGGAAAAGAAGCTGATCTTCCCCCTCTAAATCCTTATCACCATTACCAGTACCACCTACCCATCCCCCCACACACAGTTTGCCCTCTATCAGGGGCATGGAAAGACCAAGTGCAGCTAGTAAGTAATTAACACCCCCCAATATATTTACATCTTTCATTTTCAGTTTGGAAGAAAAAAATTAAGAATTATTACCTCTTTTTTGACACTTTAAAGTCTTTACAACTCACAAACTGACTCATTGGAATCATCACATTTACTGCTCATGATAATATTGAAAGGTAATCAGGACAACTACTTCTCCATTTTGCAGAACAGGACCTTTCAGTGCCTAAGGTCTCTTAGCCAGAAAGAGTGCTTCAGACTCCAGATGTAAGTTTTTTTTTGCTAAAAAAAAACAACTTTCCCCTTCCTATAACACATCTGCTCTTCCACTATAGTGTAGTGGAAGCAACACAAATAATAGAACAAAGCATGCCAAATGCTGTCAATACCAAAGTGAAAGCTGCCTAACTGAGGGTAAATGCCTAGGATGCTGGGGGAAATCCATGGTGTACCATAAGGATGACCCTTGTTATTTGCTGCATGAACTTCTATGGTCCTATGAATAAGGAGAAAGGTGTCTGTTCACTTGCTCATCATGATAATTTGCTGTCCATTTGAGACTTATTAAACCTGGTACCATTAGACATAAAGGACAACATCATAGACAAAGAAATAGTCTATTTATCAGATCTATGGAAAGAGGACAAATTTATGACCAAATAAGAAATAGAGTACATTATAAACTACAAAATGAATGATTTTTGACTATATTAAATTAAAAAGGTTTTGCAATAATAAAATCAATGCTGCCAAAATTAGAAGGAAAGCAGAAAGCTGGCTGGGAAACAATCTTCACAACTAGGAGTTCCGATAAAGGTCTTATTTCTACAATAAATAGAGAATTGCATCAAATTTATAAGGTTACAAGTCATTCCCCAATTGATAAATGGTCAATAGACAGTTTTCAAATGAAGAAATTAAAGCTATATCTAATCAGATGAACAAAAGCTCCAAATCATTACTGATTAAAAAATGCAAATTAAAACAACAATGAGATGGCCAAGATGAGAATGAGGGAAAATGATCAATGTTAGCGAAGTTGTGGGAGAATTGAGACATTGATGCATTCCTGGTGGAGTTGTGAACAGATGTAACCTATCTGGAGAGCAATACGAAACTATACCCAAAGAGCAATAAAACTGTTCATACACTTTGACCCAATTCTGGGTCTATATCCAGAAGAAATCATTAAAAAAATGGGAAAAATCCCACCTGTTCCAAAATATTCATAGCAATGCTTTTTGAAGTGCAAACAATTGAAAATTGAGAGGATGCCCATCAATTTCGGAATGGTTAAACAAATTATGGTTACATGAATACTATGGAATATTATTGTTCTATAAGAAATCATAAATAATCAGACTCTATAGAAACATGGAATGAGTTACGGGATCTGATAATGAATGAGGGAGCAGAACCAAGAGAACAATGTACACATCAACAACAGCATTGTGAGTTGATCAACCTTTATGGAAGCACCTCCTCTCCTCAGTCCAGAGAGCTAGGACAACCATATTAAACTGGCTATGGACAATGCTATCTTCATCCAGAGGAAGAAAAACAAAACAACCCTTCAGAATTTGATGAACATTTTTTGAAAATTATCTCTTATTTATTTCTTTTTTTTAATGTATCTCTTTCCCTTAATCCTAATTCTTCATAGTGAAACCGACTAATTTGTAATCATGCTTATCACAAATATGTTAAGCTGACTGTTCACTGCTGATGGAATGGGACATGGGAAGGGAGGGAGGAAGGAAATTTTTGAAACTTAAAAATATACATATGCATATGGATGAATGTTGAAAAATGTTTATAACATGTATTTGTAAAAATAAATTATCAATGAAAATATGAGAGAGACTTTTCAAATATTGAGGTGAAGGATTTCTTTCATTAATGCTTCTCAACTGTTAAAAAAACATAAAAAACCTGATTCCAAATCCAGTTTCAAGACAATTTCAATCTTCTCATAGCTTTTTTCCCCCTTTCTCCCTCCCTTCATATTTTGTTTTAACGAATCTAATGATGAACATTTCAACTTCATGTCTTTGTATGTAACATGACTTAAAGGTGAAAGCATCACAAATACAGATGAAGAATCAAGGCAGATGCCAGGAATTAAGCTCTCCCCTACCCTCCCAAAAAGAAAAAAAAAACCTAGTGCTCATTTGGAAAAATGTTTCTTACTCATGGTGAAGAATTTAAAACTGACTAAGGAGAAGAAGAATGATATATTAAAGTGGAAAGGGTTTTGAACTTGAGTCAGAGGTTATAGGTTCCAATACCTGGGCTGCCACTTAATACTGTTTCCATAAATCATTTTTTCTCCTCTAAAACATAAAAGACTTGGACCAGAGACCTTCTAATTTCTCTTCTAGCTTACTTCTGATGATGATCATAAGTTTCATCATTCTAAAGAGCAAAAGCATCCAATATTTCCATGAGGATGTGTTAGAGTATATGATCATTTTAGAAAACGGATATTTTTATTTTTTATTTGTATCATTTACATTTCCCACTATATCTTGTCTCCTACTCACTCTCAGTCATTCTTTATTAAAGAATAAAACAATAGAGAAAAAGTGCAATAAGCCACATGTCAAAAAATTCTGACATTATATAAAGCATTCTACTTCCTGAGAGGGTGATCAATTTTATTTATCTAATATATCAGAACTATCACATATTTTCTTTATTTTTTAAATAGCCATTTATTTTTCTAATTACATATAAAGACAAACTTTAATATGGATTTAAAAATTTTGAGTTTTAAATTTTCTACTTCCCACTTTAAATTCTCCCCTCCCTAAGATGGTAAGCAATTTAATAAAGGTTATATATATGCAATCATGTAAAGCAAGTAAATATTAATCATGTTGCAGCCCATATTTTCATCATAAATCTTATCTAAATTTCAAAACAACCAAGATGAACTCTGCCTCAGTACATAGGCTTTGTGGTGGCATATTTTCTATACATTCCCAAGATAATAATAGAATTATAGAAATTTACTAAATATCTCCTTTCTAGTTGATACCTTCAGTTGAGGATGGCAGAAAATTTGCATGTCTGCAAATTCCATGTATTCTATTCACCTTTCACAATGTTAAAGGTTCCTTATTGGACATCAAGGATCTAGTCTGTCATCTCTCTTACTTCATTTTACATTCTTCTCTCTAATCCATAATTACAGGCCTGATTATGCTTAAAACAAACACATAAACAAACAAGATCCTCTCACCTCCAGGGGAAAAATATATTTCTGGCAAGGTCAGTATGAAGTACATACTCTGGCTTCAGGCTACCTCTACAGAATTTCCAGATACTCTACATTCTAGTCAAACCAGACTACTTACTGTTTCCTAAACTTACCTGGCACCACATCTCTCTCTTTCATATCTTTGCACATACTGTCTCACATCTCTAGAGGGACACATAAACATTACTTAGATTCCCCTTGCTTACATCAAAACTTATATGATCTGTTTTCTCCTTTAGAAAACATTTCCTGAGGTCCTTAGTTGTTAGTGCTCTCTTTTCTCTAATTATAAAGTAGTTATTAGATCTCAAGAAGAATGAATTTTCCTTGAGGGAAAGGACTAGATTATTCTCTTTCTTAAAAAATGTGTCTCTATTCTCATTGCTTTGCAAATGATAAACACAAATCTTTATTGGACAAAATAGAATTCTATCCTTCTCCATCCCATACAAGACTTTTCAGCCACTAAGGTATTTTGATTAATTTATCTCTTTTGAGGTTTATTGGAAAGACTCTGATTCTTTATCTGGTTTCCTTCATTCCTTTCTATACTCTAAATCTAAATAAAATTTTGTTCCATGGTGACAACACCTGGTTATTTGTGGTCATAGCTCATTATACTCCATTCACATCTATAAAGCATTTATTAATATGGCATCTAGAAAAAACCCAGAAAAAAGAAAACAGGTACATTCAAATGAAAGGTGGCATCTCCTACTTGCTTCCTCCCAAATCTGCAATATCCTTTTTCATAAAAACCTAGAATCAATGTTTTCACACCTTACAGAATCAATAATCCTCTCTCTGAATTATGACATATAAGATAATCATTTAATAAACATTTTTAAAAATATACCCAAGGATAGAAAATGAAAACTTGGCATACCCAGGTTTTTTAATGTCAAATACATTTATGTATATATATATATATATATATATATATATGTATGTATATATGTCCTTAAATATATAGGAATTAGGATAGAGAAGAAACCCTCAACTCAGATGTGTTTTGTTTAATGTTACTGCTGGTACTTGAACCCTAGAACTATCTTAAATCACCTAATGAGAAACTTTCAGGTCAATGCTATTATGTCTGGGGGCATGCTTTAATAATGAGGGAGTGTTGTGCTTTGTCTTTGCTAGTCGATGGATTTATGGACTGGATGATTGGACCCAGGTATCTCTGGGGAAAGAATGAGACTTATTACTTGTAACTTTATAGAACACCGCCTCCAATACTTAAATCCAATTCAATTACCAGTCATGCCATTAACTTCTTGATGTCATAGTGCTAATTCAAGAAAAAAGAAAACACAACAAACCAGCAACTACAACAGAACATCAGAATATCAATGGGCTAAACTAAACTACTTCTACCCTCACAAATGGAAATCTTAGTTTAAGTGAAAACCAACAATAACGACAATGCTAACATTATCTGTTTCAATGTCTTTTCCCCCATTTTTTGCCCATTGGTAGGTATAAAGTAAAACTTCGGAATTGTTTAGATGTACATTTCTCTTATTATTAGTGATTTTGAACATTCTTTCAAATGGAGAATAGTTTGCAACTTTTGGAAAAAATCTTAATATCCTTTGACCAATTATCTTTTAATACACATGATAAATAGAATGATGATAATGTATGAACTTTTGTGGAAGATCATTTTTTAATGTTACTCTTTTTTACTCCCCTCTGTCATGATGTCCTTAACTTCTGCATATTTGTATTCTCAATCAGTGATTCTACTTTTTGTTTCTTTCATGAGACTTTCCAGTGTAGATTCAAGTTTTTCTATTCTACCAATCATTTTTGGCCTTGTAGGCATTAAATTCTGCTTCTATACTTCTTATTTATTTCATAGCTCATTCAGGAATATTTGGATATACTTCTCTGCTCTATTAAGAAATTACAGGGCTTTTTATCTCAAGAATTAATTAATTGTATTTTGTCTTATAATATTCATTCATAAATATCTATATCCACTGAGATTACTTTTAGGTAGTCATATTTCCTTCTTAGTAATCTCTTTGCTGTTGGTTTACTTATTTATACCCTAGATATTTAACTGAAATCATTAGCTATTTCCTTTATTTTTACCCTTATATTCCCCTGTTACTCACTTTTTGACTCTCTCCCTTTGATCACAGGCTTTTTAGGGGCTGATTCTTAAAGCCAATATGAAAGAATTGGCCTTAGATGCAAGTTGAGTTTTTCCCCTCAGACTCAATGATACATACTGGAATCCCTCTGTTTCTTAGTTCTCTGCCTATGCTCTGTTTTATCTCAGAGTGTTGACATACTGCTGTCCTAACCCTTTTGGTTTTTGCCTTTTGGTTTTCAAGGGTACTGGGAAGAAAATAAGGGGTATAACTCAGTTCTGTCGCATAGCAGTGGGCCAGCTTATGCATCATTGCTAAAAATGTTTGGTGGTAAGGTATTGAATAAATAAGTTGGAGGTGGGGGATTATCCTTTTCTGTCATTAGTTCATCATATATTTATATTAAATTTCTTTATGGCTTAGGCCAGAGGTCAGCAAACTATGGCAGAAGGCCAATCTGGCTACCTGTTTTGAATAGCTTGTAAACTAAAGGTAGTTTGTTTTATTTTTTAATATGAATTTTATACAATGTCATTTTATTTTAAAAACATGAAAAACTATTCTTGGCTCAAAAACAATTTGGTACATGGATCAAATCGCTGAACCTCTCCTAGACCATGGAGATAGTAGAAATTTCTTTATGTTTTAAACATAATTCCTATTTTAGGGGCATTTAAGAAATCATTAGGATTGGAGAAAAATATATTATACTACCTTATCAGTCATATGATTTGGAAGTTGACTCTTAAATGTTAGAATATGAGATCCAGCAGGTACCATTATAGTTGGTGATCCTGTGTCAGATCAGAAAGTGAGCACTACCATGAAAGCCACTCAAGCTACTCACATACATTTTTACCAAATGATCAGAAACTGCTTAGCAGCAACTAGCCCAGGGGTGAGTGAGAAGAAACTGTTTTCTTGTCTGTGTTTATGGTCTTTGACAAATGGGTTTGTAGCCCATTCTGACAGATTTTTCTCACTGAATGATCCATCAACCCTTACTCTCATCACCTGGATCTCAGTCTTCATAATAGTATTAAAATTCAGATGGATTTTACACTACAAATAAAAATGAATTTGAATGCCTTGGTTCCCCACTGGAAACCTGAACACTGTAAATGTCAAATGGATCCTGCTTTCAGAAGCAATACAGACACTTCAAAATGATGAGTTGCCTCCTGTCACCTTTGCTAAATTTGCATTAGTTTTGTGGTGCTCCTTCACCTGTGCAAGGAAACAATCTGTGTTTTGTCTTTCCATTTAGGGTGAAAAGCTCTGTAAGCACACAGTATACCCCTGATGACAGATGATGAATGATTGCCTATTTCAAGAACTAGCCAAGAAAACACCCAACTGTGGGGGCCCCCACTCTCAGATTAATTATCCACTTTAGACAGGAAAAACAAAATTCAAACCAAACCCATACCCTAACACATGCCATGAATTTTCCCCAAACAATAGAGCACAGTCTGCCAAACAACAATTAGATCAGTGTCTGAATGATGAAAAATAGATTTTGAGAGCCAAGAGACATAAAGAAGAATGAAAAGGGGAAAAACACTTCGCTTCAGTCATCAGACATAGATGGAACACACACTGGGAGCAGAGCAAGGCTAAAGACTTAACCCCTCTTTATTAAAATGAGAACTCTCCAGTTTTTCAAATTCATGGATTCTCATCCATCATTATAAGTGATCCAAGAGTCAAGAAAAGAAAGTTCCTTTTAACTTAAATGTTCTTGTGAAGTAAAAATGAGTGAAGTGACAGGGCAAGGAGGAAGGTGAATGGAGGAGGTAGACTTTAGAGAGGAAATAGATCTTTTCTAAAAACAAAATAAGCAAATACTCTAAATCTATCAAGAGTTCAGCAATCTTTCAAATCTGATAATCAAATCAGAACAGATGCTAGAAGCTTGGTAAGGGAATAAGAATAAAGGATGGGAATGGGACAAGGTGAGAAGAAAAGAACAAGAAAAGAAAAAAAAACTAAGCACTTTCTTTACTCCTTTAACAAAAGAAATGAAAGTTTTCTGGAAAACGTTGCAAATCCTCCCTTGGAGTGTAAGGTATACATATGATCACAAAGGCCTCCAAGGCTGCCACTTCAGAGGGTGGTTGCATTATGATTTTGGCATCTCTGTCAACTGCTGTCACTTCAATTTTACTTTATCAAATTACTGATTTTGCTGGAAGCATTTAGATTAAATGGAGAGAAAGGTACACACACATCCAAACATGTGTGCACGTAGTTGTCATCACATTGATGCTGAAATTTCGTAATTATATGTCACAGTGACAGAAGCACGAGAGCGCATTAGAAAAACTGGGTTATGATCACTAAGGCTATCCACAGCTTACCATTGAAATGTCATATTACATCTGTCTGTGTATAAGAAAATAATGATAGACAATATAGTATGCAGGGCTGGGCATGGTGTGTGGTACATAGTAAGGGTTTAAAAATACTTGTTGAATTAAAAAGTCACAGAAAATACATTGGACCAGGATTCAAGAGACCAGGAGCAAGTACTTCACCTCTCTGGGATGTCTACTCACAAGTGATGAAATAAGGAGATGGATTAGACAATTTTATAATCTGCCTTCTCCCAATTTTCCCAGGATTCTTACATCTGCCATGAGCAATAATCTATCTGTCAACTCTAGGCATTTTCAGTAGTTGTCCCTCTTGTCTAGGATAACCTTCATTCTGGCAGTAGACTTCCTTCAAATCTCCATTATAATTCCTCCTTTTGGAAGAAGTTTTCCTGATCCCCAGTATTTCTTGTACCTTATGCCATGAAATCATTTTCAATTTATTCTGAATATATCTTGTTTGGTCTTTGGAAGCAGGAACTAATTTTGCCTTTCTTTGTATCCCGGAGATTAGTACAGTGTCTTGGATTAGCAGGAGCTTAATAATGTGTCTTGACTTGAATTTCAAGAACCTGTTCTTTTAAATTTAGGACAGCTAGGTGGTGCCGTGGATAGAGCACTGACCTTAGAGAACAGGAGTTATAATCCAACCTTAGACACTGGAAAACTAGATGTGTTACCTTGGGCAGGTCACTTAACCCTGTTTGCCACACATCTAGGACCATATCTAGTTGTCCTGATTCATATCTGGCCACTGGATCCAGTCTGGAGGAGAATGTGAGGTTACGACATAGCACAGCACCCCCTCACTCAAACCCAATTCATGTGCTTGTCATGGCATCACCTCCCTGATGTCATGGTCATCTTCAAGAACAAAGTAACAAAAAAACTCATTTAAATTTATTATCAATGGGAACAGTCTATGTTGTAGAAAAAAGTGGTCATTTTCTTTTAAAATGATGGTTTTCCTCAAGGTGTACTACATCAAAAGCAAGTATTGTTGATTAAACTATCCTTTATTCAAATCTAAAGTTATTTTATTGCAGAGAAGATAAATTAATTTAGAGAAGGGAAAAATTTCTAAGAAATATATGACTATCCCATCAACTCTAATGTCCAGAGAGTGAAATTAAAAGAAAATCTACCAGCAAGAACCATGACATAATCTTAACTTTTTTGGAATGGACTTGTGACTTCATTGATATAGGGTGCTACCAATTTTAATACTGCATCTTCTGAGGCAGACTGGTGATTTTTCTGAAATTAATAGTCTTAAAAAAGTTGTGTGTCATTTTAAGAGCAAATGACTTCACTGTCACAAATTAGTGTATCAGGAGTAGGATTTGAACCTAGGTTGGTACCGCTTTTAATCTACTATGCCATGACACTTCTATGAGATTCATGATAGCATCTAATCCATTGCTAAATATGGCAGGATTTTTTTCCCAATTAAAGAGTCAGCATGGTATAATGGAAAGAAGTCTAAGCCTGGCTTCCAAGTTAAAAAGATCTAGGTCCAACTATATCTGCTGCCACACACACACACACACACACACACACACACACACACACACACAAACACAGGCGCACGAGCAGTTGTGGGATCCCAGGTAAGCTACTTTATCTCAGTGTCCCAGGCAATTATGACTTCAAATTACTGATCTTTATTAATGAAAGAGTTTCTATATTAGTAGATTTCTAGTCAGTAAATTCCAGGTATGCACATGAATGTGTAATAGGAACACATGCAGACTCATACACACACACACACACACACACACACACACACACACACAGACATTCTCACTGACTCACCGAAATAATGTTTAGACTGTTAGAGATTCTTCTTTTTGTCTTTTATATTAAACTCCTAAACTACTCCTTTGGCTATAAATGTACTTCCCCTAAGCATCATTTGAAAATTCATTACTTATTCATCTTCCTACCTATCCTCTTAAGAAACAGGCAATAGACTTGATATTTATATTCATTACAGATAAACAAGGCTATAGCAATCAATGATGTTAATTTAACTACCTTTTTTATTTTTATAGGGGGCATATACTCATTTACTCTTTCTTTTTAGTGACATCACTTTTCTAAAATAAAATTTTCCAAGTAAGAACAGGTCAATTTGAATATTAAATATTATTATTTTCAATCTGCATAAGCCAAAGGACCATACTGTCTGAAATGCTAGTTGGGAAGAAGAAATGCTCTAGCCCTGAGTGACAGATTTGGTGTCCAAGGGAGCATGGAGCAAGCAGGTTGAGGCAGTATTACTAGAAGCAAGTCGGGTAGATTGACAACCATTTATCAACCTGCAAAACCCAGCTATAGGTTCCTGTGGCACAATAATGAAGAATAATTAGCTCAGCCCTCATGTTATTATATTCTAATAGGTAGGATAGGATGTCTACAAAAATAATCATAACTCAAAGAAGGGCATAGAAAAAGCAAAGGTGAGATATAACACATTGTTAGAGAAATTTGAAGTTTGAGAGAGATTGTTTTCAGTTAGGGTAGAGAAGTGAATCAAGGAAGGCTTTTCGTAGAAGTGATACTGTGGTTACACATTGAAAGAATAGAAGGCATCTCAAAGGCAGGGATAAGGAAAAAGTATGCTCAATTATGCTGGAGAGGAGGCTAGTTAATGAACAGAAGAAAGAGGTATTTATAAAACAGCTTACTTGGTCCAGTTTGCCGTGTGTGTGTGTGTGTGTGTGTGTGTGTGTGTGTGTGTGTGTGTTTTGAAACGTGAAATCTTCCTGGAAAGATAGAATGGTATCATTAGGGGAAGGTTTGACATACTCTGGGTCCATGAGTTTACAATTTGCTAAAAAGATTTTCAAAAAAGAAAGTCAAAATCATGTATTACAAAATTTTTTTTGCCAGTTGTTTAAAAAGATACACTGGAAAAGAGATATTGGGTGACCAATTAGAAGCTTAATATAATGAAAAATGATGGGAGTTCTGAACTAGGAAATGAAAGGATAAGTAGTAACATAGGGAGATTTGAGTAGAGATGTGGAGGTAAAACTTTTTTGCATTGTAACATGGTTAAAGAAAGAGTCATTATTTAAACCAGTGACTCCTTGAAGCCCAGACATTATAGCAGCGGACCTTCACCTTTTTTCTCTATCCTTGCCATAGAAATAAAAACAGATATTAAAGGGACACCCCAAAAAAACCTTGTCAATAAGCAAAGACACACAAGAATTAAATTAATACATGGCTGTTTAACAATTGCTTTTTCTTCATGGTGTTCACACAACGGCTTCCGAGTATCAAAGATGGAAAATAAAAATAGAAAACTAAGAAATAGAGTCCTAGTGGTGATTGGCTGGCTATTGCAGGTAAAGATACAGTTGGTGACTATGTGAGGTACCTTGAAATTTCTGGCACAATGAATACCAAAGGGCAGGAATGAAGCATAATGATAAAGATACCAATAAAATACTGAGTGATACACACTCAGCAAATTATTGGTACCTTCTTATGGATAAAAATCAAATGGTTAGAGTATTAAGGAGTCACCTTTAAAAACTGTCTAGAGTGAAAACTTAAAATAAAACTAAGCATGTTTAATGCTTTCTTATGCCTAATTCCTGTAAGTGGTTTTCACTTAAGTTATCTCATATTTTCTGCATTTTAGAGAAAAATAGATTTAACCTTTTGAATAGGACAGCCTTGAATTTTTCTAATCAAAATCTGACTCATTCACAAAAATCATTTTTCCAGAATGTGTATTAATGCCATACAGATCATTTAAAAAACTGATTAGAAGGTATTGACTTACTTTTCTGTCCTCTACTTCCACGCAGGAATTGCAATCTGTTTTAATATCCTAGAAGCAGGTGGGGAGGGAGAGGGAGAAGAGGGAGTGGACAGAGAAAAAGAAATATCACTGATCAGTTATAGTCAGAGGGCAGACAGCAGTGTTTTTTTGAACTGTAAATTTTAAAAAGGCATCAAATATCCAAGAGTTGTTTCTTGAACCATTACCCTTTATTGTGCATTGGCGTAGTATATAAATACCTTCACATTTGCAAAATTGACTTACCAAAGGCTTATGTAAGCCTTATTAGAAACACATGAGGTGACATCTAATGCTATGGTTCAGAGACCCCAGAGATAGGTCAGAATCAGCTCACAAAAGTAAAATGCCACCCTGAGGTTGACTTTCATGTATTGAGATACTGACACTAAAGAGAGATAATGTCTTCCCCAATTTAACTCTAGACCTTTTTGTGTAAGAATTCATTTAGCTACACACCCCCATTCCATAAATCCACAAACCTATACCTATTATTTAGTTTCCAAGGCTTGATTTACCACTTAAATCAAGCAGATAAAAGTATTTTTTTCCTCTTCATCCTTCATGTTTCACTGGTTCTCTGGAGCAAATATGCACACAAAGCTATATATTGTTTTGTCAGAGTTAAATGCAAAATTAGAAGTAGGATGGTGTAAGTGGACAGAAGGAAAGCCTTGGAGTCAGGAAAATCTGGGTTTAAGTCCTTTTGACTCAGTGATTTGGGGATTTTATTTCTCAGTGCCCCCAGGCAATTCTTGAAGAACTTCAACAATTCCTTCACTGAATGAATCACATGAGTGGACCAAAAAACGTTGGAAAGGGCCAAAACCTCATTAATGTTTCAGAAAAATAAATGGTACCTCCTTAAAACTATGCCAGCAACAAAGGTTAGTTTATAGGCAAGGACTGTTCTAGTAGGCAATTTCAAAAAGACAAATTTCTAAATGACCTTTCCTCAAAAGAACAGCACAATTGAACACTAAATACTCAGTTCCATTAAATGCAAGCAAAGAGGACCATTTATCAGGTGAGGTTTGTGTGTATGGGGGGGGTAGATATTAAATAGAGATCATTTAGACCACATATCCCACTTGTTTCCTCAGTGGGTTAATTTTGTCCCCAAGGATCCAAGGAGAAAATTGTCATAATTTGCTTCCCCTCCTTCAGTCAGAGAACACTTGAGAATACCAGAGAGATGTAAAATGGGTAGCTTCAGAGAAATAATGGCTCAAATAATACACTCTAGGCTTTTTCTAAGAAAAGCTCCTCTCAAATATGTCTGCTGAGGAGAGTGAGTAATGGCAGATTAACACATTATGGGAGTGATGAAAATAACGCAGACTTCTCTGAGATGAAAGTTGCTATTCTAGAGACAAGGTGACAACCTTTTCTCTGATCTCTGTTGCATCATCCTCACTCTGGGATGCCTGCATTTCTTTTCTCCCCTCTGTTGGAAATCAGATAGATTTTCCAGGAGTAGCCTGGATCAGATTTAGATTCAGTCAGCAAAAGTGGCAGGTGTTAATCAACTAACTAACTAAATAAATAAACCAAGAGCTAGTTTTTTATCTGCTATTGAAGACCAGGCCAGCAACACACAAAGCCATCTGGCCCAATCAGCACTCTTGCCATTTCCCCAACATTATTCAATTTTTTCTTGTCAGGATTAATTTACTAAACCCATGCTGGATTTTTTTTATTTAGATGATATTGTTGGTTTGTCATCCTGCAGATCAACACTGCTGGCACCCCGGGGGACTGTATTTTGCTTCTGAACAATGTTGGACTAAATTGGAAAAATGTCACTTTTGCAGTAACAAATTATTATTGGTATCATGCCTTGTATATCCGGTGTCTCTGGATGGTCTATGACCTGACCTTTTCCAGAGAAAAAGTAGTCAAGTATGTAACTCATTCCAACTTGATTAGTTTGGAAAGTAGTTCAACTCCCTAAGTGTTGAGTATGAATACTGACCCATGTATTTCTGGACAAGCAATCATTTTCTTTTCCAAAGGTAAATCTCTGATCAATCTTTACATAACCTGCTAGCAAAAAGCCAATGTGTGTGTGTGTGTGTGTGTGTGTGTGTGTGTGTGTGTGTGAGAGAGAGAGAGAGAGAGAGAGAGAGAGAGAGAGAGAGAGAGAGAGAGAGAGAGAGAATCTGATTAGGGATGCAGTTAATATATGACTTAGAAAGAAATTTATTTTTAAAGTTTCCCTTCTATATGTTTTGAGACTGAGTCCCTTTTGGACATCAAAACACTCTGACATCTATGCACTTTTTGGAAGCTGGTCATTCCTTGTAGAATTCTTCCTCTTTTGTGATTTAGCTGTTTCAGATGAGTCCTATAGATCAGGAACATTGAGGCTTAAAATGTGGGTCACTCCAAAGTTCATGCCTATTGTCTTGGTCTTTGCATTCATATCATATAGTTGTCTCAAAGTGCATAATGGCCAGAGGTCCACATGAATGGGTGGAGGAATGAGGACTGATTGTTCCAAGACAGTCCTGGTGAATTCAAACAGGGAGCAAGAAGTTTCCTGTGGTTATCCTTTATTCTGGTATTTTGTCATTTATCTCAAAGGAAAGGATGGCCTGGATAAGAAACTAATATGCTGAGATCTAAGACCCAGCAGAGGAAAATGATTCCCTTACAAAAGGTCAGAATAGGCTAATCCCTTGCCTGTGTACCCAAATAGAGCCAGGTGCATCTGGTGAGACCTTGTACTTTTAAAATAAGGACTGAGATGCTGGTGATAATGCTAGATTATAGAAGGGCAGTGGAAGGAAGCAAGATGGTTTGTTTATATAATTGATTAGAATTAAACTTATCAAATCTATGTTCTTTTTGAATTGAAATCTGTAAGTTTCCAGTGGCACAGGAATATCTGCCCAGTGAGACTGTAAGTTTATCTTTACTTATGGGGTTCTTAGCCTTTATGATTCAGGAAGTCCCCTTTTAGTGTAATAGTGGGCAGGATTCTGGATCTTAAGTAAGGAAGACCTGTGTCCAAATGCTTCTTCAATGAGGGTTAGCTGTATAAGCCTGGATAAGTCTTTTAGCCTCTCTCAATCTCAGGTTCTTCATCAGGAAAATGGGGATACCTCCTGAAATTCTAGTGACAATCAAATGAGATAATACATGTAACATAATTTCACATCCTTAAAACACTATTATTTCCAAAATGAAATCAATAGTTTCTCCTTAGTCATGAACTCAGAAATTATAGTTTCCTTATATCTGTTTTAAATTAATTACATATAGCATTGTATATTTTATGGACAGTTCACTAAAATAAGGACAGACAAAAGTCACATAACCCTTTCTCAATGAAGGTATTTGTGGAGTACAATCCAAGGAAACAAAATAAAATCATTTTAATTCAACCAATACTTATCAAGCACCTATAATTTTCAAGGCACTCTCCTAGACCCTTGGGTTACAAAGATAAAATAAATAAGAAAGATAAAAAACAAACTAAAAAACAAAGATTTAAACTACCTGCAGTAATTTTGCAAAGATTAAGGAGTCAGGAGTATGTTCTCCATGAGGGCTATAAAATGTATTCAGATTAATAAATACAAAGTAATAAAAACAAAGTAATTACTGGAGTTACTGTACCAACAGCTAGAAGAAATTGGAGCAGGCCTTGTATATGAGACATCACCTGAACTAAGCCTAGAAGGAATTTTGGGAATCTATAAGGTGGAAACAAGGAAGGAACAGATTGTGGACATGAGAACTCTTGTTCTTGCTCAATGTCATTTAGTTTTAATATTGAGTCATCTAGATCTCTCTCTTTTGTCTTTAAAAAAATCTACCCTAGATTTTTCCCCTATCTAGGACTATTCAGGGAAGCTTGAAAATGACCTCCTTTTTCTTCTCCCTTCCACCTATGTCCTTTAAAAGAACTTGATCTAAACTCCGTAGCCAAAAAAAAAAAGCATCTGAGCTACTCTCAGGTCAATTGAACATTTGAATCCCTAAGGTCCTTTCCATACTCACATCATAAATAAGCTGTGGCATCTACAACATCAATAACTATTTCTCTTCTGTTCCCCAATACTCCTAGTCCCCCACAGTGTGTTTCACAGGAAACTCTTGCAGAACAAGTTCCTTAAGTTTGTATAAAAGTCAAAGTTTTATTGACTCATTCTTATTTCCCTTCCCCAACTCCCCCCCCCCCAAGATAAAAAGACAATCATAACAAAACAGGCTCCTTTACAAGTATTTGCTCCCAGGTCAAAGTAATCTGCTAAGGCTAAAACAAAAGAAATATTTCCTGATAATTGATTTATAATGGGTGAAATAAAGTCAAACAAATCAAATGTCTACATAGTACTGCTCATAAATGTTGTGGCATATATCTGATGGAGGTTCAAGTTTTACAAGTTATTTTTACGAAAAAATTCTCATAACTGGGACATTTGTCTTTATCATGATTATGGTATTATTAATTCATTCCTACTCAAGAGAATACAATTTATTAGAACTCAGTGGTATAAAGAGCATAGATTTAAAAGCAGGCAACCTAAGATTGCAATCCTTTCTATTTTTAGAAGCTGTGTGGTGCTGGACAAATCACTGAAATGCTTGGGAACCTTGTTTTGTTCATCTGTAAAATGGTGATAATGTCACCTTATAGGGCAGTTATGGAGAAAGAATTTTGTAAACCTCAAATCATTATATCAACATAGACTCTTAATGTGCAGGACCAAATCTGAAGACTAACAAATTGTGATTTGTTGAAGATGAGATCTTTATTTTTAGGAAGATAGGAATAAGAAAGAACAAATCAAATCTCATCTTTGTCTCCTATTAACTTTGTGATTATGGGCTATGACTGAACCACGCGATGCCCTCCCTCCAGTTGAAGATCTAAAATTAAGTAGCTTGTGGATGGATCTGAATCCAGATGAAGAGCTCCAAGTTTGATCGCTCCCTTGATCTAGTGAACTCACAGGAAGGGGAGGAAATATTGAGATAATGTTTGCTTTAGTAACACTGGTTGCCTTGATATTTGCTACACAAGACACTAGGAAAACTTGTAGGCACTTTCACTGGTTATCTTCCTGCCTGGATTGCTCCCTCCTCTTATCTCATATTACTGTCTTTCCTAAGACTCAGCTAAATTCTCCAGTAAGAAGTCTTTCCTATTTCCCTTAATTCACGTGCCTTCTTTTTATTGATCATCTCCAATCAATCCCTTACACATCTTGTTTGTAGGTATTTGTTTTCATGTTACCTTCCCACCTGGACTAGAGACTTCTTGACAGAGCAGAGACAATCTTGTGTCTTCTTTGGAATCACAGTATATAGCTAGGTATAGATCAGGTGTTTAATAAATACTAGATAACTAATCATGATTAGGTGTAATTACTAGCATTTTGGAACATAAAGGGGCCTTAGATAGTAGACTTTTAATCTAGGTTTTAGGGTTTTTTTTAAAAAATATTCAGTCTGTTTCCCTAATTTGTAAAAAAAAAGGAAACTGGAGGACTAGAAAGTTTATATGGTTTGTACAATGGAAGAAGAAATACTAAGACCATAATTCTCTGGATCTATTATTTTCTTATTTACCTTTCATGTATTTTGAGTTTATTTTTTTAATTGAGAGTAACTAAATATGGTAGAGATAAAGTCAGCTAGGTGGCACAATTGGTAGAGAGCTGTTCCTAGAGTCAGGAAGATGTGAATTCCTGGCCTCAGACACTTACTACTTATATTACCTCGGTCAAGTCACTTAACCTTGTTTGACTCAGTTTTCTTATCTACAGAATGTGCTAAAATAGGAAATAGCAAACCACTGCAGTGTCTTAAGATAAGAAAACCTCAAATTGGGTCAGAAGGAGTCTGACACAAGTGAAAATGACTGAACAAGAGCAACATTGTGAGGGATAATGATACTGATTCTACACAATTGTAGAAAGTGTAGTCAATACATCAGAAGTCAACCTAAAAAAGATTCACATTCATGAATTTAATTTGAAAGAACCCAAGCTTATAAACTAATACTAAAGTAAACGTAAAAAAATTAAACAGGTCAAAAATAATGAAACTCATATTTGGAAAACCATATACATAAAAATAATGTTTTTTTCTTTTTTTCTTCAAGAGAACAAATTACCCTCCCATTAAGATCCCATTTCAATTTTGGTATGTACTGTCACAAGTAACCAGCAGATGGCAGCAAATAACCTTGGAAAAATTTCTTAGGGGAAAACTATAAGGACAGTTACTGAGCCTAAAAACTTTATGCAATGCTAAGATCTTTGAACTTCCTCAAAATCTAAGTCTCAAATAACTATATATTCTAACTATTAAAACTTAATTTCTTGCCATGTATGAATCAGTTTTTATAAGGCACTGTATAATTAAGTGATTAAAAAGAATTTAGTATGTAGAAATCAAACTTCCATGATATGAGATGAAAGAAGTTTTACAACCATGAATATCTCAGAAAGAAAAAAATGTATTTTTAATGTATTTTACCTCAAAATAAAGAAAAATGAAGCCAAACACTTGTAAAATCATAGGGTATTACATAGAGAAATCAATGCAACTGATAGTAGTAATACATGTATATTGGACTTAATATAGTAAGCATGTTTTTTAGGTTTTTGCAAGGCAATGGGGTTAAGTGACTTGCCCAAGGTCACATAGCTAGGTAGTTATTAAGTATCTGAGGTCAAATTTGAACTCGTCCTCCTGACTCCAGGGTCAGTGCTCTATCCACTGCACCACCTAGCTGCCCCAGTAAGCATTTTTTAAATTAGATTTAACTAATACACAGATTTGAAAGTGAGTTATAACTTATGTATTTGCATATAAACATGTATGTGAACATATACACATGGTGCAAGTCTATATTTTCACATGTGTATAAATATGTAAACATTCAAGTATTTAGACATATTAGAAAACTAATTTGACATGTGTAGCCAACATTTAAATTGATATAATATCTAATTTAGTTAAGGGGAAAATTACAGAGGCAAGGTTAAAAATTCTTTAAATTTTTTAATGTACAGAAGAACTCCCTAGATATGAAAGGATAATTAGGGTGGTGATAGGAAAAAGGGCTCAAAGTACAGAACAAATTGTCAGCCTGATTTCAAGAGGACCAGAAGGTACTGTCCAAATGAAACTAGCAGATGCTTCATCCCAGATTCATCACCTCTTTCCCCACCCCCCAATGGCTCACTTCTCCTTCCTGAGTTGTTAAGGCAGCTGCTGCAGCCCGGAACTTGGCTACTGCCAGCAGATCTGCCAGCAGAAATGAGCTGGGATCTATGCCTACTCATATCTGCCCCCCTTGGGTCTCCTCAAAATTAAATTTAAAGGAGAAGAGAAACCTCTACAGGTATATGCAATATGTCACTGAGATGGACCCAAACCAAAGGTCTGCTTGCAAATAGAATCTATGCATTTGCATCACAGTAGGGGCTTAATGAGAGCCTTTTAATTAATTGTAAATGGAATTACCCATATCAGTTGTAAATCATACTTGTTTTTATACCAGTTAAACAAATGGTAACAGAGCTTCAAAAAAAGACTACTTTTGAAAATAGTTTCCAACTATTTTCTAGCTATTTAAGTCACTGAATTAAGTTTTCAATGAGTGAAAAGGAACAAAATAAAGTGATATATTCCAAATTCTAAAAGTCCAGGCCTATCACTTGGGTTCCTGCCAGCTAAGCAGCTTCTACTTGTATTTATGAAAGAGTGCAGAAATTCAAACAAGCAGCCAAAACAGCTGCACACCCATAAAAACAAAAGAAAACAACAAAAACAACCCTGTGTTTCTTTTGGCTTTTAACCTTTTGGACAAATCTCAGCCTTTCATTGAAATGTAATGTGTAAATTATAGGGTTACAGAAGCTCTGAAGGAGGAAAATAAAATGTTCTGCCAACCCACTAGGAGCAAGGAGGGAGATGAAATACAAAGTCAGACAAGCCTCTTTTGATGTATCAGTAGAGCTGCATTTAAAATAAATGAACAATCAAAATTTAAAAAAGTAAACAAGTGCAAAAGATTTGAATGAAAGCAAACATAGTATAGATTAAAAAGCTGGAAGGTATCTCAGGAACCATCCAATCCCACCTTCTCTCTTTACAAATAGGAAATCTGAGGCCCAGGAAGTGAAGTGACTTGTCCAAAGTCATGTAAGTGGCAGTACTATTATTTGTTTGTAGAGACTTCTACTCTAGGACCAGGAGACAATGCAGTTAAACATACCTTTGTGGGGTTCTGTGAGATGCTCCTGAAAGACACAGGCCAACACTTCTGATAAGAATAGAAGCTTGCATCAGGGGGAGCCAAGACTGCATAATAGCACCACTCCTTTTGATTTATAAATAGCAAGGGGAGAAAAAGAGAGATGAAGAAATGCAAGCTAGTTTAGGGAGGATGTGAAGGTTAAACTGTCCTGCCTAGATAGGGAAGATTTTGCTGTAAAATGATGCCCTTCAGATCTGCAACGCAGAGCTGATGGTCATTTAAGATTGAATCATCTGGATGAAACTTGAAATCTTCATGTGGAGAAGTAAGACAGCTCAGATACAAGTTATGAATAAAAATTGTCATTTAATTATTGGTACTTTGATAGTAGCTTTCACTAAAGGGTTCCAGAATGCAATTGCCTAAATGAAGGATAATAAACTTATTTGGAGATTAAGAAATTAAGACTGTGAAAGAACTAGTCACTCAGTACCTCTGTAACTGAGTAGACCCAGTTTCTGTCTTAAAAAAATAATGTCTTGTATTGAAACAGCTATTTTTCTTTTTAACTTCCTCAAATGATCTCATATTTAGCATATCATTTGTGTTCTCACAACAATCCTGTAGTGAAGATGACAGATTCTCCCCATTTGACAGATAAAGAAACCAAATTCCAAAAATTTCATTCAGAGAAGTCAGAGTTATGTAGGGACTGAGCCCAAGTGATTACTCATTTCTTGCCTTCCTATCCAAGAAACTTTCTGTAGAATTATGTAAATTTATTGAATATCTTTTCTCTGTGTTTAGTAAAACTGAGAGTGATTATCCCCTCTATTCTGGGTGTGACCTATGTGGCATGGAATATAGGACAAGGAATCAGGGAGACCAGGGTGCAGCTTTTTTTTTGCCTCTGACAGTAGTTATTTTTTTTTTTTTAGAAAAGAAGCATTCTAGGTCTTTGGCACCTCCCTAGGATTTTACTTAAAGATGGATTATATTCTTCATCAGTGTGTGATATCATGGACTGTTGACAACTATATTATATACATATGAAAATATTAAAAATGTTTAAAATGAGGGAGAGTAAAAGTACATGTATATTACATATACATACACATACACACAGATCCTCAAGAGTTGGAAGATGCCCCAGAGGTCATCTAGTCCAACCTGTACCTGACTAAAAATCCCATCTACTTTATTTCTGACCAATATCTACCCCTGATTATAGAGTTCAAGCAATGGGAAACTCAAATTCCATAAATATTTGACTTTTTGGCAATAATTTGAAAGTTTTTAACCCTCTTATTTCATCCACTATCCAACAACTTTCAGTGACTCCCTACTACATGTGGCATGAAATAATAAAACCCTTGGTTTGGAAAGTTATTAAATCTCCTGATATAGAGTATTTCAGTGAATTCCCTTTCATTTTTGACTATTGCCCTCACTGGCTTACTTCAAATCATAACTAACATTCCAGTTTCATAAGATTTTCTGAGTCCTCCTTCATATTAATGTTTTCTCTTCATTGATTTTTTTCAATTTATTCTGTGTATATCTTATTTATACAAAATTATTTTCATGTTGTCTCCTACATTAGACCATGAGCTCATTGAGGGAAGGGACTGTCATTTCCTTTTCATTATATGCCCAGCACTTAGCACAGTGCTTTATATTTCTACTTATACAGTAGAAATTAAATAAATGCTTTGCTGACTTGACTATCATTGATCTTGTTTTGTCTCTTATGTCTTGTTTTGGTATGTAAATTCTAGTTTAAGGGTTTATAAAATTAGAAGTTGCCTTAGAATTTATATAATACATTCTTCTCATTTAATAGAAGGAGAGAAAAGATACAAGAATATTGTATAATTTCTACTTGTACCTGGAATAATGTGAGCACTCAATAAAAATCATAGATAGAAGTCATCAGATCCTTCTTTCACTGAATAGAACATATTCTTCTAAGTGTATCTGCCCCTTCTGGAAATAAGGAGATCCTGAAAACTGCCTCAATTCAACTGTTTTTGTTATTTTGCCCTAAGAGTAGGCTTATTATAATCTCAGTCCTCATGAACAAAGTTATTAAAACAAACAAGGATGGTTTCTACTTCATATCTCTAAGAATTTGATATTTTTAATAATAATTTTAATAATTAAGGCAAATAGGAGTACAGAAATATAATCATACCAATTAAAGAATCATAGGATTCTCTAAGTGTCAACAGGGTGTAGTAAAGAGCTGACTTCGGAGTCAGGAATACTTAGGTTCATGATGTGTGACCCTTGATAAATCACTAAAAAATTTCTTATGGGGCAATGAGAGGCTAAGATTAAAGAGAAACAGCATGGCCCTGTAGAAACAATATTTAGGTTTTGGAGTTAAAGGACTTGGGTTCAAATTCCACTTTTGATATTTACTATTGTATGTCCTTGGACAAGTCCCATAGTCTGTAAAATTAAGGCCATGGTTAAGATGACTGCTGAAGTTCCTTTGAGCTTCATGTCTGATACTATGTTACTGTGATCATATTATATATTTTAGAGAAGTTATTCACTGGGACTAGTGAAAGGAATTTCTTCACTGGACATTCCCTAAACCAATAAAACTACAAGTATGGTTGGGGAAAAAAAGGTTCACAAATTTTAGAGTACATCTAATCCAACTCCATTACTTTACATAAGAGGAAGTTAAGATTCTTATTTGTCCAAGGTCCCACAACAAAAAAATGCAATGATTAGTATTCAAAATTAATTTCTGTGGCTCCAGAAGAAAGTCACACAGCTAACAATTCTATGTTTCATGTGAAGCATCCATAGATAAGATGGTCTTCTTGAGGACTGACAAAGACATTCTTGGGGGCTTTCCTAATTTCCAGAAGAGTCACAGATCCCCTGGGTAATTGAACTGTCCACTTAGGCTGCAGTCATCCCATGAACAATAATGTTCCCCGGGAAACAATATTTTCTTTCAATACGTCCTTGACTTTGTCCGTTACTTTGTGGGAGAAAAATGGATATTAGCTCTTTCCACAAGATTAAGTTACTGACCCTTGTTCCAGAAATGGAAACCACAAATGTCTACAAACCTTAAATTATCGAACTTTGCAAAGAGTAGTCATCTATTTTTTCTCCCTTATAAACCAGCATGGGAGTAGAGTGCATTTAGTGAGGGAGCATGACATATAATTAAACCATGGTTTCTCCCCCCTCTCCTTCCCATGGTCATGAACCAAAGTCAGAACAAAGAGGAGAAAGATGATAGTTAATATAACAATTATTATGCACAAAAATGGTTGCTTACTTTTGAAAAAGTAGGCTAACTAAAGAAAGGAGTGTATAGGGTAAGGAGAAATATATTTCAGCAGAAAAAATCACTTTGGCAGTACTATGGAATTTAGATTGAGGCAAGATGTGATTGAAGGCTGAGAAAGAGATGCTAGTTGGTTAAGCTGGTAGTAATACTCTTCCACAGAATGCTTGGCTATGCTGACCAAAGGATATTGGCAGACCTGAAAAGAACTTTAGGGATCAGCTTGCCAAAGCACCTGTTTTTATATCTAGTTAAACACATCATTTTTCATTTAAAGAAAATTATTTTTTTAATTTTTTGAGGATTTATTTTTCTACATAGTCTTAAAGCAATATATCCTAAAATTTCAGGTGACAGGAATAAATGCCAATATATTTCATTATTTCAAAAATCTGTAAAAGTCAATTTAAAAAATATCCTATAGGGGCAGCTAGGTGGCGTAGTGGATAAAGCACCAGCCCTGAAGTCAGGAGTACCTGGGTTCAAATCCTGTCTTAGACACTTAATAATTACCTAGCTCTGTGGCCTTGGGCAAGCCAGTTAACCCCATTTGCCTTGCAAAAACCTAAAAAAATATCCTGCAATAAAATTTGTATATTCAAATTCAAGACTGGCCTTCTAATGGAAACTACTTATGAATATAATCAAGGGTGGCATTAGTGAACAAAACCTTTTAAAATGAACAACCATGTTCTATTCTAAAATGTATGTGGTTTTCATGTTACTGAAACAGAAACAGCAATCCTAATGTAGTAGATTAGAGATATTGCCTCCAATTGATGATAATGCCCTCTCATCCTCTAGCAGTCTTTTTCCCTCTATTCCTCTATTCCCCCTTCTTATTCCTACTCAGGGAATCCATTCAATATGCCTATGACTTCCTGGGTCTTTTTTATATCATATGGATACCAACCAAATATACTGGATGGTGACTTCTGTTTTCATCATAATACTACACTCCTACCCCCAACTTCCTTATCATTTTCTTATTGATATCCTTTGGAGCAATTCATAGCTGATAATAAATTTTCTATAGTATATAAGCTCAGTGAAAATGTATATCTTTCATTTTTTTCTTTAAGATTTTATTTGAGTTTTATAATTTTTCCCCTAATCTTCCTTCCCTCCCCCCCCCCCACCACAGAAGGCAGTCTGTTAGTTGAAAATGTGTATCTTTCAACTAGAAAACTGTATAACATTTCAACTATATCACCTTTGTTTCCAAATACTAAAGTATTTATAGAGACAATTTAGTAGCTTCCTGCTACGGCTTCCATTGAATTCATTCTCAGCATCTTATCCATACCTCTTCACACATCCAATCACTTGCCAAACTTGTTACTGCTTCCTATCATTATTGGAAGAAATATAAACTCACCTTTTCCATTTATAATCCTTCACAATTTGATTTATATTTTACCACCCCAATTATATTTTACTCCCTTTCCTACAATCTGTGGTTAAGTCAAATTGATTTTCTTATACTATTTTCCATTTTCCCATCTCTGGGTCTTTGCACTGAACATTCACCATAATTAGAAAACATGAGCTACCTTATTTCTGTCTCTTAGAATCCCTAGCTCCCATCAAAGCTCAGTTAAATACTACCTTCTACAGGAAATTCTTCCTGATCTCATGCCTTCTCTCTCCCTCCCCTTTCCCAACTTCAAACTCAAGTATTAAGAGTAAAAAAACACACTAAAACTTTGTAGTTATTTTATGATATTTGTTTTTCATTCTCAAAGAACACCATAGATATCAAGGGAGTTGATGCCATGACAAGCACAAGAATTTGTGCTATGCTAAGTCACCAGTTTCACTTTCTCCTCCAGAGCCATCTGGGTCCAATGATCACATATGAATCAAGAGGACTGGAGATGGTCCTGGATATGAGATAATCGGGGTTAAGTGACTCATACAAGGTCACATAGCTAGGAAGTGTCAAGAGTCTGAGGCTGGATTCAAACTCCTGTCCTCCTGACTCCAAGTACAGTGCTCTATCCACTGTGCAATCTAACTGCCCAGTTTTTTTTTAATTTAGTTACAAATATTCATGTTGTCTTGCCAAGTAAAATATACCATCCTCAGGAAGAGTATCATTTTGTTTATGATTTTGTATCTCCATAGACCAGCACTAAATAACTTTCTGGTCAAGGAATGAGCTGTTTAAAAGAAAAAAAAAAGAATTTTCAAATTAATTAGTTGACTGAGGTTAAAAAACTTAAACTTGCATGATTTTAGCCATATCTGAAGAATATCTTTGAAACATCACATATTCTTTTAACAAATTATTCAAAATATAATTTAGCCTTCCCTTGATGACTGAACATTATGATGGTAAGTTGTATTGCATACTACAAGATAGGGGTACATTGACATCACCAATATTCATAGTCATTTGTTTCTAAACTATACAAATCTCTACAATTTTGTGCTTTTAGTTATTTCATATGACTTTTTGTAGCTCTTCTAATTCTTCCCTTTACTATCCGCTGCTCTGGGACAGGCTTCTGAAGCATTCCTTAATATGAAGATTTATTTTTATAGTAGTCTGTCTGAAGAATAGAAAGTGACTCTAATATGGTAACTTTCCCCATGGAGTAAAGTATATGAGCTATTTGACACTTGATTTTTTGTGGAGGGGGTGGGTTGGTGTTAATTGTTGTTCAGAGATCTTCACCCCACCCCTTATTTCTCAACTAATTGCTGTGTTTTATCAGGTTAAGATTGACAGAAGTCTGATTTCATTTAATTCCATAAATGTTTATTAAGTGTTTACTATGTGATAGACAATGTGATTCAGTCTGGGGATAAAGCAAAGCAAAGTAAAACAACAACAACAACAATAGCAAAAAGAACAAGAACGAAGAGTATTTGTTCTCAAATACTTATATCCCTCTGTGATATTTGGGGATAAATGTAAAAAAAATAAGTGAACTTGAAATAGTTTGTAGAGGGAGAAAGCACTAAAAACCAGGAAATCAAGAAAGATTGTGTCCTCAAGGCACTTGAGCTTCGCCTACAAGGAAGCTGGGAAGACTAAAGATTGCATTCCTGCAAGGGATTGGGGGTCCCTGTTTGCAAGCATAGAGATAGATATATGTCATATGTGTAGACCTATAAAGGAAAGTAATCTATATTCAGCATGGAATATTAGAATACAAGGTTTGTTTAAGGACAGTCTTTTAAAAAAACCTTTTTTCTTCCTTCTTTTTTTCTTTCTTTTTTCCATATGCCCATATATGTTTTTAAGTTACAGCATTTCCTTCCATTCTCCCTTCCCACCTCCCTCCCCTCAGCTGCAAATAGTCAGGTTAGCACTATATATACATATTTTTGAAAAACATATTTACATATTAGTCATTTTCAGTATCAGGAATTAGGATTAAGGGAGATACATAAGAGATAATTTTTATAATGCATTCATCAGATTCTGAAAATTGGTTTTTCTTTTTTCTTTTTTTAAATTTTTCTTCCTCTGGATGGATAACATTGTCTAGAACTGCTGAGAGGAGCTGTTTCCATTAAGGTTGATTATCTCACAATGTTGTTAATGTGTATATTGTTCTCTTAGTTCTTTTCCCTTCCTTCAGCATCAGATTCTGTAAGTCATTCCATGCTTCTCCAGAGTCCTACCATTTATGATTTCTTATAGAACAAAAATATTCCATAGTATTTATGTACCATACCTTGTTTAGCCATTCCCCGACTGATGGGCATTCCCTCAATTTTCAATTCTTTGCCACTACAAAAAGAGCTGCTATGAATATTTTGGAACATGTAGGAAATTTCCCATTTTTAATCATTTTTTCTGGATAGACACCTAGAATTGGAATTGCTGGATCAAAGGGAATGAACAGTTGTATTGTTCTTTGGGCATAGTCCCATATTGCTCTCCATAACGATTGAATCCTTTCACAACTCCACCAGAAATGCATCAATCCTCCTATAAGCTCTCCAACATTGGTCATTTTCCCTTTCTTTTCATCTTGGCCAATCTGATAGGTGTGAAGTGATAACTTATTGCTGTTTTAAATTGCATTTCATGCCTGATTTGGAGCATTTTTTCATATGATTATATATAGCTTTAATTTCTTCATATGAAAACTGTCTATTCATATCCTATTTATCAACTGGGGAATACCTTGTAACCTTATAAATTTGATGCAATTTAAAAATATTTTAGAAATGAGATCTTTATCAGAACTCTGAGTTGTGGAGATTGTTTCCCAGCTTTCTGCTTTTTTTTTCTCATTTTGACAGCATTGATTTTATTAGCGCAAAAACATTTTAATTTAACATAGTCAAAATCATTCATTTTGTGGTTTATAATGTACTCTAATTCTTATTTAGTCATAAATTTATCCCCCTTCCATAGATCTGAAAGAGTATTTCTTGATCTATTAATTTATCTATGGTGTCACCCTTTATGTCTAAATCCTGAACCCATTTTCTCCTTATTTTGGTATAGTGGGAGATGTGGATCTATACCTAGTTTTTGTCATACTATTTTCAAGTTGTCCCAAAAATTTTTGTCAAATAGTGAGTTCTTATCCCAGAAGCTGATGTCTTTGGGTTTGTCAAACAGTAAATAGCTGTAGTCATTTACTGTAGTTTCTTTCGAAAGATTTTATTTATTTTGAATTCTACAATTTTTTCTTCTTCTTGCTTCCCTCCCCCCACCCCCACAGAAAGCATTCTCTTAGTCTTTACATTGTTTTCCATGGTATACATTGATTTCAGTTGAATGGGATGAGAGAGAAATCATATCCTTAAGGAAGAAAAATGAGGTATAAGAGATAGCAAAATTACATAATAAGATAATGTTTTTTTTCTCTAAATTGAAGGTAATAGTCTTTGGTCTTTGTTCAAACTCCACAATTCTTTCTCTGGATACAGATGGTATTCTCCATTGCAGACAGCCAAAAATTGTCCCTGATTGCTGCACTGATGGAAGGAGCAAGTCCATCAAGGTTGATCATCAACCCCATGTTGCTGTTAGGGTGTGCAATATTTTTCTGGTTCTGCTCATCTCACTCAGCATTGGTTCATGCAAATCCTTCCAGGTTTTCCTGAATTCCTATCCCTCCTAGTTTCTAATAGAACAATAGTGTTCCATGACATACATAAATTACAATTTGTTGAGCCATTCCCCAATTGAAGGACATTCACTTAATTTCCAATTCTTTGCCACCACAAACAGGGCTACTATGAATATTTTTGTACAAGTGATGCTTTTACTATTTTTAATAACCTCTTCAGGGTATAGACCCAGTAGTAGTATTGCTGGATCAAAGTGTATACACATTTTTTTGCCCTTTGCACATAATTCCAAATTGCTCTTTTGAAAGGTTGGATGAGTTAATTGTGGTTTCTTTTGAACTTATCCTAATTCCCTGATTCATTACTCTATTTCTTAACCAATATCAGGCAGTCGTGATGAATGCCACTTTATAATATAGTTTTAGATCTTGTAGAGCTAGGCCACCTTCCTTTAATTGTTTTTCATCAGTTCCCTTGCTATTCTTGACCTTTTGTTGTTCCAGATGAATTTGGTTACTATTTTTTTCTTGCTTGGCAAAGTAGTTATTTGGTAGTTTGATTAGTATGGCATTGAATAAGTAATTTAATTTGGGTAGAATTGTCATTTTTAATATATTAGCTGGACAAAAGGCTTTGAATGCCTTAAAGAGAAATTTGTATATAGTACAAGACCATGATTTGTCAATGAAACTTGAGCAGTGTAGTAACTTGACAAGAATTTTGCTTTAGGAAATCTGAATCTGGCAGCTGTGGAGAATGCATTGAAGATGTGGTATTTATTGAAAATTTTTTAGGTAAGAGCTGATGACAGATTGTACCAGATTTAGGAAAAATAAAGGATATGGAATCAATGAGAATTGTCATATTATCATATATGAAAGAAGGTAAATAAGAGAAAAGAGTCAAGGATGACACCCATGTTTAAAATATGGATAAATTGAGGAATGGTAATGACCAAGACAGAAATAGAGAATATAAAGGTTTTAGTTTCAGGAGTAGTACATTCCATTTTGACCATGTTGAGACTGAGATAGCTAAGTTGTATCCAGATGTCCAGAAGTAGATTAAGATGTAGGACTTAAGACCAGGGGCAAAATGGAAGATGAATATGAAGATCTGGGAGTCATCTTTAGAGAGACAATAGCTAAATCCAAGGGAATTAATGAGCTCATCAAGAGATCAAGGGTTGAAAAAGAAGAAAAGAACCAGGTAAGAAGCCTAGGGCATACCCATTTAGTATGATTCAGCAAAGAAAACTAAGATTGAGTTAGCAAGTAGGAAAAGAACCCCCAGTAGAGTAACATCATGAAATCTCAAGGAGAAATGAATATACAGAATGAGTGGGTAGTCAACAATACCATGTCCAAATAAAATCGAAGTGTTGGATTTCTTTGGCCATTGACACTGATACAGCATTTCGAATCAGTGGACACAAAGCCTCATCTCTATCAAAGAATAAACAGTTGGTAATAAATGTATTGGGTCAGGGCTGTTGGGAAAATTTTTATGGTTTATTTTAATTACGAGCCTGTGCTTCCAATGGCTATAGAAAGTAAAATAAAGCTCAATCTTCCCTTGTGTTATCACCCCAAATAATCAAACCCACAGAACATGCCTCCAAGATAATACAATTCTCCAATTTACTTTCTTAACAAATAATGAGCTGCAAATGAATGATATTTCAAGATCTGAATAGCACTTTCCTTATAATATCTCATTAAAGTCCCACAAAAACTTATGTGGTAGACATTAAAGATATCCAGTTTTACAGATGAAAAAACTGAGGTGTATACAGGATGGATGATTTCTTCTTAGCCACAAAGAGACTAGAGGTTTAGCCTAGAACACTCTAAGTGTTTCACTTAAGAGTTAGAATATAGTTTAGATAAACTGGTACCTGTATGACTTTGAGTATATTGCTAAAATTCTTGGAGTTTCACTATCATAATCTGAAAAATGAGGGTGTGATACTAGATGATCTATAAGATTCATTTCAGGTCTTGATCTATAATTTCATAATCCTATAAGTGTCAGAAAGAATCAAACATACATCTTTCTTGCTTCATGTCAAGGACTCTATACACCTAAACCATATTACCTACTGAAAAAAGGATCAATGAAGTGGGGAAGAATTTTCCCGTATGAAAGGGGAAGGATTGACATCATAATAATGTAGATGAACTTACATTAATGTAAGAAAGACAGTATTGGGAACATTTCACCTATAAAATCAGCTTGATATAAATAAGGCTTCCCAAAATGTGTAATATGGATTCTCATTATAACTTTGTAATTTCATTTTTTAGGCATTTTTTGCAAAGCATTGGGGTTAAGTGGCTTGCCCAAGCCACATAGCTAGGTAATTATTAAGTGTCTGAGGCCAGATTTGAACTCAGGTACTCCTGACTCCAGGGCTGCTGCTCTATCCACTGTGTCACCTAGATAACCCCTATAACTTTGTAATTTCAATGAGATATCAAACTTTTCAAGTCATTTATTTCTGGACATATTAGGATTTGATCAATTCCAGGATTTATACCTGAGAACAACCTCAAGGAGGCTAGATTAGAACACATTTAACACACACAAGCTCCTAGTTCCCAGTACTCTGCTCATCCTGGTTTGTAGGCTCCTAAGGTAGTCATTCCTCCCCCTCCCCCATCAACTTGCATCACAAAAGGGACTACTCAATATAAGTAATACCAGAAAGGAAACCTGTAAGTCTCCAAGGAAAGACACAGAATAATTATTTTATTTTTTTTTAAATTAAACTGTGTATCCATGCTGATCAACAAGAAGCTGTTCTGCCTATTTGGTTCCTTACAATTGCTCATCCACTATGTAAGGAAGTTCAAAGAGTCTTATCTTATTACTTTAGGTTAATAGGTTATAAGAGAAAGATCAACTTCAATAACAGCTAACTATAATGACAAGAAAAACCACAGCCAATAGTCAAAGTCTGGGATCACAGGCTTTGCTGGTTCTTGTATTTTGTCAATGAATCCTAGGCTGGACAGTCCCAGATGACACTTTCATGGAGCTGGGGGCACAGTATCATCAAAAGAATTGCTCAAGCAGAACAGAAGGGTTGAGACTGTTGATAACCTTGGAAAACGTATTTTTATTCTATTGAAATCCATCAACAGTGGCAAGAGACAAGTCTCTGCCTCCCCACCAATGGGACTTTTGTTCTGCATAAGGATGGCACCAAAACTAGAGGAAAAAATGGAATATAAAAACCAGGAGAGGATTGAACAATAATTGTGCTTTCATGAAAGATTCAGACAAGAGGGAAGTATTTTCTGTCCTTTTGGAGAAATATGTTCTCTGGAGGGTTCAGAAAACTTAGGTATTTTCATATTGGTTCCTCCATGATTCACAGATAGAAGTTAACTCTTCTCTCTGAAAGTTACATGAATAGGAAAAAGATATCCACTGGACTGTTTTCCCTAAATAAAGGTGCAATTCAAGTATCTTTCATTTTCCATTTGTTATCTTGTCTTTATTCCTCTCCCCCCATATATACGGGTGCATCATCTATCTTTCCATTTTCTCTGACTTTTAATTTTGTTTTCTTTTTGCCTCAGTTTCTTGTCCCACCTACTCTTTATTTCTCAGATTTTCTATTCTGAGATATTATTTCAATAACTACAGCTTTGTCTCTCTATTCTTTCTATCTACCTTCTCAATTTAGTAATTCTTTTCCCCTTCCCTCCAAATTTGACCTCCTTTAAGTCCCTTCTTTGTTTTAGCTTTATCCTCCCAGTTGTTCCTGAAAACAAGAATTTTCTTTTCTCCTTACAGCCTGTGCATTATGCAGTAGTTTATATCTGATTCCATGTATTCACAGTGCTATATATTCAGGACATTCAAGAAATGCCTTCTGTCATGAATATTATAACTTACCAATGAAGTAGCATAGCTTATTGGATAATATCCAAAGAATAGTGAGTGAATGAAGCATAGGGCTTGGCATCAGGAAAACCAGGGTTCAAATTCTACCTCAGATACTATGTCACCCTACATAGTTCATTTGCCTCAACTTATGAGCCTATAATCCTATGAAAATTTTCCAGAGAAAATTGGTCTGAACTGCCATTTGGGCAACAAAACCACTATGATTGACTTAGGAATGAGCATTACTAATATATTCTTTTTTTTAGGTTTTTGCAAGGCAAATGGGGTTAAGTGGCTTGCCCAAGGCCACACAGCTAGGTAATTATTAATTGTCTGAGACCGGATTTGAACCCAGGTACTCCTGACTCCAGGGCCAGTGCTTTATCCACTACGCCACCTAGCTGCCCCCATTACTAATATATTCTAAGAAAGCACTCTATGCACCTGGATATTCAGAGTTTTGATAAAACCAACTACTTGCTTTGAGGTGAGGAATGTACAGGCTAATGACCATCTTGGCCAACTCCTTATTGTACCAGTAAGGGGAAAACACAACATTTGCTCCTCTCAAATATTTTCAGAACTCGCTACAAGATTTGAGAGAATGACTCAAAGGAAAAGTATCAGGAGGCGTTTCTAGGTAATAAAGAAAAATGAAGACAACTAAAAATAATTAAAATGCCTTCACCCTCTCAACTGAGCTCACCCTCAGTGATTAGATTATCTGGGTGAGACATTATGCTGCAGAAATTATTAGCTAATAAGGAATACTAATCTATTTCTACAAGCTAATACATAAATTACAGGAACTGTTTCTTCTTTAGCTTCCTTTAACTTCCTTACTGTGTTATCCCAATTCCAGGTAAGATCCTTCTATAGATTTTCAAAGGACTTTTGTTATTATTTCCTACTATGCATTTGTATTCTATTGTGCATCATAATTACTTGCACTTAGGCTGTATTCTCATCTAAACTATAAATTCCTTGAGGACCTACAATCTTAGAATTTCAGATTTTTGGGTCAATTCTTTTATAGAAACACTTGTTAATTACCTACAAGACACTGTTATGAGTAGAGTGAGGAGCAGATGTAAAGAAGCACAATATCTTCAATGAGACTTTTGCTGCACTTTTATTCCTAAATGTGTAGTGGCATCAAACATAGCAGGAACTTAATAAAGGCATGTTGAATTGAATACATCATAAATTTCATTATCTAGTTAATTTTGGTATTTTTGTCCTGCACAGAAGATCAATAGTTCTTTCAAGAAATATATTTATTTCTCTACCTAGTTCACTTTCTCCTCATCTCCTTCAACCTTCCAAGAGAGTGGGGTGAAAGAAAGGAAAATGGGGGGGGAAGAGTAAAAAGGCTAAGAGGGCAAAAGAACCTCCCATCCCTCTCTGACAGAGATAGGAGAATCAAACCTGAATAATACATTCAATAAGTTACTTAATTAACTGGGTGAAGGTGAAGCTGAGTTAAATAATGAGATGTCAAGCACAACAGCTTAGACCAAGGAGGGATATGAAAACACTCTTCCTGTCAGAAGAACCCACAGGATTTTTCAGGCAGATGACACTAAGGGGTTTAATCTTTCCATCTAAGTCCCTCTGAGAATGCTGTTTTTTGAAAGAGAAAAAAAATGAACTGAAATAAGGGCCAAATGTAGCATCACCTCCAATGCAGCAAAATCATTAAAATAAGTGAGATGGGGTCATTTTCACACAAAAAATAAGCCAATACTAAAATGAAAGGGAAAGGAAGAAAAATATAAGGTCTGTTAAAGGAATTTAAATGGAAAGGCTATTGCTAATAGCACAGCAATCTGTGAAGGACTAATTAAGCTAGAAATAAATGCAGTTCAAAAGGCAAGCCTACTGCACGATGCATAGAAATGTCAAATGGTTGACCAGAATATTCACCTGTCTGTTAATTAGTGCCTAGTTGTCATCCTTATTTAAAAGGGTCATTTATATCATTCTCTACACTCCACTGGAATCCTACAACCAGACACTACCCCATTCATCTCAAAACAGTCAATTAATGTTGGTTTTATCTGTATGTCCCAGGGTCAAAAGATGGAAGTCTTATCTTATTTTCATTGCAAAGGCCAATTGTAACTTATTAGTGACATTAATGACTATTTTAAGAAATAAAGCTGGAGCCATGGGAGACTTTGCAAAATGCTATTAATTACATAGCGAGCATTACTGCAAGAGGAGCACCTAAGTCATTAAGAACCATTTTAAAGAGAAGAACCTGTTTCTTTCAATACACCATCAGTATTATGTGGTAGGTTGCTCATAAAATGCCTTCTAGAGATTGTGATGTTAGGAATACCAGGGTTCTGATTGTTCTGATTGATTCCAAAATGATTTTTAGAATGGTATTTATATTAGGTATTGAAAAATTAATTACATTTTTATTCTAGCTCTCCTTTCCTTTTAGCTAATCTAAAAGACTATCTAATCCAAACCCTTTACTATCAAATGATAAACTGTGACCCACTGAGGTAAACTGACATTCCCAAAGTGCTATACTGATCAGTAACAAAGGCAGTTTTAAATATGGGACATTTGGCTGAACATCCAGTTTTATTTCTACTATACTATACTGACCCCCTTGTATTTGATTTTTAAATCTTTAATTTTATTAATGGAACAAGGGAAAGAATTTCCATAAGATTATTAAAACAAAGCAGAATTTCATATTTTTATTAAATACTTGGGAACTTAGACAGTTTAAATGACATATCTCATTTCACCAATATAAGTAGATCAGAACCTGTTTGTAATTCAGATCCTTGTTCTCAACTTAGAGTTGTTGGAAGCACTGAGATGTAATCAGGGTCAAAGAATCATTTTGGGCTAGAAGTTAGACATAAACCAGGTTTTCCTGACTCCAAGACCAGTACTCTCATCCATTATTCTAGAATCTAAGTAACAGAGAAAGGCAGTCTGGATTAGAGGAAAGAAAAGTGGTCTAGGGAATTAGCAGACCTGGATTCTATCCCAACTCTAACCAAACAAACAAATAACAAAACTGGTTATACCCTGGAGGAAGAGTTATTTGACTTTTCTGGGCCTCCAATTCCTCATTTGTAAAAGTAGCAGGTTGAACTAGAATAATAATGTTTGTCCGTCATCTTCAAAGAAGACTACGGTATCAGGGAGGTGATGCCATGCCAAGCATGTGAATTGGATTTGAGTGAGGGGGTGTTATACTACATCGCCTGTCTCACTTTCTCCTCCAGAGTCATCTGGGTCCAGTGGTCAGATATGAATCAGGATGACTAGAAATGGCCCTGGATGCTAGGCAGAGTTAAGTGACTTGCCCAAGGTCACACAGCTAGCAAGAGTCAAGTGTCTGAAGTCAAATTTCTGAATCCAAGGCCAGTGTTCTATCTACTGCGCCACCTAGCTGCCCCCAAGTTGAATTAGAACATCTTTAAATTGCCATTCATCTCTAAGATGCTAAAAATCCTGTGTGTCTTCAAGGACGGACAGTGGTATAATCACCAACCAAATTTGGTGAAGCTATTTCTTTATTCCAGTAATTTGATTGCTCATAAATCAATTTTGATTAGATTAGAATGACTGAGCATGTACCTCAATGAGCTGTCAAGCATTATCTGATACTGTAAACTTTACATGAAATCTGTCTACCTAGTGGAAGTGTAAAAAGCTCAAGCCGCAACAACGGCAGACATATGAAATGCTGAAAATGTAGAAACATAATTAAATTAACTGATAATCATCATTCCCCTTCTATACAGGTTCTAATTTAATGCACTTGCAAATGTAATGAGCTTCAGAGGATTGAAAAATATGGCGGAAATAACAGAAACAAGATTACATTAATTGGGAGAGATACTGATAAGGCAGCTTGTTTCAAGTTATTTGAAAACCACATACTTCTGCAAATCATGGAGAAGCTGGCTGTACCTTGGTGATAAAGGCAGAGTCATGGTTAGGTCAAAAGAAATATACCAAAAGTTACTTTTTCTAGGATTTTGAGCAAAGTGAAGTGTTTTCACTGAAAAAAAACTACTACTACTACTACTACTACTACTACTACTACACACACACACACACACACACACACACACACACACACACACACACACAGTCCAGTGATGTTTTCTAGCTTCAGTTCTCTTCTACAGCCACAGTTCTCTAATTATCTAAGGAGATATTTCAAAATTCTCAAAACAGAATAAATATTACCTTCTTCATTAAAAAAAAACAGCAATGTACCAATTACAGAAAGGGAGAGTGGTGGGGCCAAATAATAATAATAAAAAAAATTAAGTGACCACAGAACATTACCAGAACATTACAGCTATAATAAAAAAAAATCAGGTAAAAGATTTACTGCTTTTTAAAATGCAATGCATGCAACCAGGATTGTGATTTATTCATCATCACTGCTACTTTCAGAACCTTCTGGCAGATAAAATAAAGGCTACTGACTTACGGAAACCATAATCCCACCAAAACCAGAGAATGTCTAAGAATTTAAATGAGAAGAGATACTGACTTGTTTAAAAATAACTTTAAATAGCAACCACAAAAGACATGTTCTAAAGAGATGAGCTATTTTTGGTGACCCCTAAGTCAAGTCTTTAACCTCTCTGGATCTGAATTTCCTCTTTAAAATGAGCTGGTTAAACTTAATGACCTCTAAAAGTTCCTTCCAGATCTGAATACCAGGTCCCATGACCTCTAAGTGTTTTCCTCCATTTCAGTACATGTCACCAGTCACTAGGGCTGTTGTATTTCATGCCTACTCTTGATTTAAGACTAGTTTTACATTATCCTTTATCCAATTCTGTTTTCTTTTACCTTTCTGTTTTGGCATCTGTAATGATTCCATATTTATTTTATGGTTTTTAAAAAATTTTTATGTTTTTATTTTTATAGTTAGAGTCAAGGGACTTGAGGCATTGGAGCTGGCCTGGGAAATTATTAACATTGCATTGAACAGAGAACTGCTAGAACACTATTCACATGGCATTCTTGGTTTCTCAGACATTTTGTTCACCTGCCTAATCAAGAATTCCATTTGGGGCCTTTGTTATTCTGCAATATTCCCAATTGGACTCAAGACTATGCCACAATTTACAAATAAAAATAAAAATAAAATCTTAGAGTTCACCACATTCACTTAAAGCTTAAAAATGGAACTAGTGAGAGTAGTGGCAGAGAAGAGTGTAGAATTAGAAGAGCAGGTAAATATACATTTTCTCAGAAACTGACTTCAATATTTTATTGAATTTTTGAGCTTGCATACATGAGCACTCCTTTTTAATGGCAAAATTTCTCATTATATGCAACTTTTGTCCATGTCCTCCCACATGTGACTTCCAAAAAGCTTCCTTCTATCTTCTAGGGTTGTTGATGTTACCAAACTGATAATGAGATCATTTGTCTGTTCATGAGTTAGTTTTTGTTTTTCCTTGCTTTCTTATTAGTAGGTAAAGGAAAAATTCATTTATTCCTATGTTTTCTACTGTTTTCAACAAAATAGATGTTCTATTCTGTATTCTGAATTTACTGATATCTATTGATATCACTGTGTGATTTTTCTTTCTTTGTCATTAATATGCTAAATCAAATTTAATTTTCCTGTGTTAAACCTGAATTCATGGTATAAATCTAATCTGGTTAAATAGTATTATTTGTGAATGTTGTGGCATTTTTTTAAATTTAAGTTTTTACAACAGTAATCATTACAGATTTTGGTTTTCATATAGAGGGTTGTTGAAATCCATGTTGTAGAAACTTAGAGTCTTATCAAAATTACTTTAAACAAGCAATAATTTTGATATAATTACATATTGTGATAGCATAGTTTGTATTTCTACTGACACCAGGGTGACTCAGAATGTCTGAGCTTAACCAGTTGGAAAAAATTCTGAACTGTTTTCAACACCTGGTGTTTATTTTTCTGTCAGTTTACGGCTGAATTTCATGATATGCACACTGGTTTCACCATTTCTTCTGTTTTGTTTTTAATTTTTTTTTAAATGAATGGATATTCTCCAAAGAAACATGCAAAACTTGTAACTCTTAAAGAGCACACTTCAGTGACTGTTAGAGATACTGTAGTGGTTATTGGTACAGGTCTTTTAAGGATCATTTAAGTTTATAAATGAAACAGGGTTAGTTTCATCAAGGAGTAAATATATTATCATTAACGGGAAAAAAGAAAGAAGGTAAGGAACTCTTGCCACTGAAAAGCCTAATTAATCCTAAGGGAAAAAAAGGAAAGACCTTCAGAGTATCCTGACAGCTTGAAAGGGTATTTTTGATTTCTCCACATTGCTGCACACAATTCCTGATGTTGGCCAAAAATCAAGAAAAACAATTAAAAAATAACTCATATCCACTGCTCTAAAGGGAAGAGGAATAAATTTATGGGTGATACAATACAAATATTTCATAGGGGACAAAAAGAAACCAATTTCATTTATAACTCCTCTCCAAAGTCCATACTATGGAACTTTCTTGTTTACAGGTGGAAATGAATACTGTGCTCTCTTTGAAGGAGCTCCAGCATTCTACATTTCTCTGGAACCTTTCAAGATTTGAATCATCAGGGATACTTCTGACATTCAGTTTTTAGAGAGAAGATTGAAGAAGACAATCCCACTTCAGGTAGCTTAAGGAAATAACTTTCACAAGATATGAATAGTGCTGGCAAAGCCCTTGTCCCCAATTTGCTACTCTAGAGACTTCAAGGAGTTTCCCCTTGGGAGAAATCAAGGACAATTCTTCTTAGTTGAACTGAGTTATCTGACTTCCAATTGGAGAGATCATTCATTCTATATAATCTGGTATATATCCTCCTGTGTACAAATACATTCTTTGATCTCTGTTTCTCAGCAAATGATAAAATGCGTTCTTTTTTTATTTGCTCTATGTGTTCATTGTGGAATTAATATATAATGGGAAAGGGGTCATCTTGCATATAGAGGCTGAAGTTCTCTTTACCCCTCAAATCAAAGAAAAATCAGAAATTTGATTGACCCAATCCCATCCCCTAAATTAATGATATCCAAAGATCATAACAATATCCAAGGGTAAATTCATCCTTTTGCATCCAATTCTCTGAAGTGAGCAGAGTATTCTCTGGCTCTGTCTGGCAGGAATGACATTCTCCCTTGAAAAAAGGCAGGGTATATGTGAAGAAACTAGACATATCTATTCTTCCTGTTTTCAAACCATATAATAACAGCCTTCACTTCAGGTATGTGACTCTATATATATGGGCTCTTAATTAACATCTTATTGTCTGATCTGGCTAATTCTTATGCTTTATGTTTCTTACTTGAGGATATGATTTCTTTCTCATTACATTCAATTTGGATCATTGTATACCCTGGAAACAATGTAAAGACTGGCCGATTGTCTTTTGTGGGGGGGGTGGGGGGAGGGAAGTAAGATTAGAGGAAAAATTATAAACTCAAATAAAATCTTTAATAAAAAATAAATAAAATATACATATGGGCTCTTCTTTAATATTTATTATTATTAATAATATATATTTATTTTTCCATTCAAGTCATGCTAAATCATTATTAAAATGTTTGAATGAAAAAATATGCATATTTGTCAGAGGAGTAAAATATCTGTCCCTCCCAAATATTTGGTGACTTTAAAAAGTTTACTGGAAGTCTAAAAACCTTGTCTCTGATAAATAGAATGATATATTGATCAGTAGAATTATTCAAGAATTACAGATAATCCCAATCTCAGGTCTTGTCTTGAAAAAGGATTCTGTAAGGAATCTCTCTCTTTTTTAAACTTCTAGTCCAGTATTAGGGTTTGTCTTGCTTTCCAGACCTGCTTATACATTCTATTTTTATGTCAGTTCTTCACTCTACTTCCCCCTTCATTTTAGGTATAATCCTTCCAATCAACTTCAGCTTGGTCCTCTAGCTGTATTCAATTTACTCCTCTTTGAGGTTGACAAGTAGTCCTTATTTTTTTGTTCAAATATGTGAATTGCTAGTTTCTGATCTCCTAATGAGGAAACCCCTTTCATCAATGAAGATAAGTAGCTTGTATTTTTAAAGATTTATCAGGATCACTGAGGAGATTAGTAACCTGCCTTGATTCAACCAATCAGTAAAGTTATACTTTAGAAGGGAAAGACTAGAAGCAGGGAAATCAATTATAGTTGAAATCATTGAGATGAGTTGCCTAAATGATGAGGACCTGAACTAAAGCAGTAGCTATGTAAGTAGACAGAAGGAATCAGATGAAAAGGATATTATGGAGATAGAAATGTCAAGATCTGGCAGCTAATTAGGCATGAGTAGAAAGGAAAGTGAGGAATCAGAGTTGATTCCAAAATTACAAATGTGAATGAATGGAAAGAGGGTGGAAGAAAAATAGGGAATTTTAGAAGTGTAATACATTGTGGAGAAAACATAAATTCTGTTTTGGTCATGTTGCATTTGAAGTATTTTTAGGGACATCCAATAGGAATTTAGTATCATGGGACTAAATCTCAAGGAAAATATAGAAATGAGTCATCTGCATAGAGGTGATAATTCAATCCACTGGTCTGATGGATTAACAGATATAGACAATGGTGAGAGAGGAGATATCTTAAGACATTGCTTTGTAGAATGGCCTAAATTAGGAAGCACAATATTGAAAGGGATCTAGCAAAGGATACTGAGAGGGCGCAGTCAGAGAGATAGAAGAAGAAAGGGGAAAAGTAGTATCAGGAAATACCAGTAGTAAGAAAGTTCCCCAAAAGAGAGGATAACCAATAGAGTTAAAATGCAGCAGAGAGATTATTTAATAAATGAAGACTAAGAAAAGGCTAACAAGTTGTTTTATTTTTAAAATTAAAGACCCTTTGGTAACTTGGGAGCAAACACTAAGGAGTGACTGAAAGGAGGAGAAGTAGAGACAATGAGTACATAAACTCTCCCCTCCCCTCCCCCCTTGGAGTTTGACTGAAAAAAGAGACGAAATATAGAAGCTTGATAATGGGATAATATGCATAATAGAATATAGTATAGCTCCGACTCTTTTTTTTTTTTAGGTTTTTGCAAGGCAAATGGGGTTAAGTGGCTTGCCCAAGGCCAGACAGATAGGTAATTATTAAGTGTCTAAGGCTGGATTTAAACTCAGGTACTCCTGACTCCAGGGCTGTTGCTCTATCCACTGTGCCACCTAACCGCCCCACAGCTCTGACTCCTAACCAAGTTCTTTTCCTTATACTAGCTGCCTTTTCATTATATTCAGTTTATCATTTTATTAGTCTCTGATTCAGAGACCTCTGACACAGTCTATTGATCTGCAAAATGATCTTTAGCTATCTTTCTTAAATACACTGGTATGTTCCTTTTTTTTACACAAACCAGCCTGAAGCAGAAATATTGAGAACGAGAAACATCAAATATTGAAACAGAAACAACATATATCCCTTTAAAAAAGACACACGTGACTAGCCAACTACTTTTCTTGACAACAGGATTCCTCAGAAGGTGTCTTATAAAATTCATGGTGCCTCCACCCCCAAATTTTTAAAACAGGTTTTAATTTATAATGTATAAAATGTTGGTTTAATTAAAAATTAATTTTCAGAGATCCATCTGTTCCAAGAAGCAAAGCACATATAAACTAGAAAGTCCAAATAAAAGGGTCTTCTTCCTTTTGCTTCTCTCTCAAAAGAAGGAAACTTCTTTGGTATCAGTCAAGTATTTGAGGTATCTGCCAAATGATAAGAATTTATTCTGAGGTTTATTTTTTAAGTTTTCAACATTCAATTTGAATAAGAGTTTGAGTTCCAATTTTTTTTCCTTCATCCTTCCCATTCCTTTTTCCAAGACAACAAGCAAACTTTTAGAGTTTATACATGTGTGATCATGTTAACATATTTCCATATCAGTAATGTTGTGAAAGAAGAAACAAAAGGGAAAATCCACAAAAAAAAAAACCCTGAGAATAGTATGGTTTTATTTGGGGGGGTGGGTTCTTGGCAAGACAACGGGGTTAAGTGACTTGTCCAGGATCACAGTAGGTAATTAATTATTAAGTATCTGAGGTCAGATTTGAATTCAAGTCCTCCTGAATCCAGCATCGGTGCTCCATCCATTGTGCCACTTAGAACAGTATGCTTTGATATGCATTCAGACTGCATTGTTCTTTCTTCGGATATGGATAGCATTTTCCATCAAATGTTGTTCATTATTGCTTTGGAACATTGTATAGATAAGAAGAGCAAAGTCATAACTGATCATCATACAATGTTGCTGTTATTGTATACCATATTCTTCTGGTTCTGTTCATTCTACTCAGTATTAGTTAATGTAAACCTTTCCAGGATTTTCTGAAACTCATCTGCTCTTCATTTTTTAAAGCATAATTACTTTTGATAAGCATTTATTAAATATCTTCTATGTATCTGTGCTAAGGTACTGTACTAAGCATTAGCTTCTTCCCTAAGGCGTAATCTCTAAGCTATTGCTACTATAGCTATTGCTAATGCTAATAATTGATATTTTGATAGTACTTTAACTATTTATAAAAACATTTTATATATAGTCTCCTTTGAGTTTCATGATAACTTCTTGAAGTAATTACTTTTAGAGATAGCATCATTCCTATCTGTAGAGCTAAGGAAACTGAGGCTCAGGAATATTAAATGACTATCAATTGACTATTCAGTGTCAGAGGAAGAATTAGAACTCCGGTCTTTAAAGCACCCACCCCTAACTTTATCATGTTGCTTCTCCATATTAAAAAATGTCAATTAACTCTAAGGACAAGATCATTATATTAACATTGAATGGGAACTTACTTGAAATGTATTAGGAACCAGATTAAGTGCACTTCATCACTGCCTAATGGAACTCATGGATGAACTCTCAGTCCAATCTTTAGTAGGAATATATGTAACAATTCATTTCATCAGTCTCTAGTTAAGTTCTATTTGCATTAAATGCCTAGAAGTAATTTTAAGTGGTACACTACTCTGGCCCTTTAGAAGCATTTTATTGCTTATGTCCAGTCTGCTCAGTGATTCCTAAGTAAAAGTATCATTCATATTTGTCTTTTAAGCCATGGTCTGTATACCATAAATAACTAGAATTAGAATTCTTCTTGCTAGGCATTTACCATATTTCATTGCTTTTGTGAGTTTATCCTGCTCATTCTTCATTGAATAAAAGGAAAATAACAGGAGTCAACAGAGCTTTCCAATCTGAGATTTATTCACTAATGGAAACTGAGGACAATAGCAGTCTGCTAGGCCCAAGGAGTTGCAAGGTCATTCATTATAGGTATGGAATATGCTGAATACTTAACTATTATCTGCCTTATGATATGATGGAGAGTGTGATTTAATTTTTGCAACAACTTTCATACTCAATTTCTTCCAGAAGTTTCTTTTTCTGTGGTTTGAGGCAAATTTTCTCAGCTTACATAAGTAATAGAATCTTCAGGTTGTTTTCTCTCCCCCTCCCTTTTCCTTGAAAATCCTACATTTTAGGAGGCTATCAGACTCCTATAGAAATTGAAATAAAAGGGACCTTTATACATTTAGAAAAAGGAACATGTCTCTACTGATGTAATTGTCCAAACCATACTAACATAGTTCTTGCCTGGAAGATTCTGTGATCCCTAGGGAAAAGATCTTTAAAGCCCTTGCTCCTTATCCCATTCCAGTTTTTGGAGAAAATGAGAGGCTGATCTTCCTAGTACTTGGAATCTTACTCTGAGAAACTACATGATACTCTTAGACTATAACTGAATAAGTTGGGCATTTTAGAACCTATCATAAATTTTTTCTGAAAGAGCTACAACTTCCAAAATATAGCTAGCTAGCATTTATACATTACCCTAACATATTACATATTGTTATCTCATTTGATCCTCACAGCAGTGATATAGGTCTCCATTTTACAGCTGAGCATAGAGATTCTGAGAGGTTAAATGACTTATTCATGATTGCATGGCTAATAGTAAGAGCCTGAGATATAACTTGAACATGGTTTACACATGATACACATAAAACCAATATGGTTTTATGGCTATCTTTGTACAGCATGTGGAGAATCTTGAGATGCAGATTCAAAAATTTCAAGGGTCACACAGACTTAATTGAAAGAGCAGATTCCTAAGGATATGCAAAGGCAATCTACAGATGAGGAGATCAAAGCAATTCATAGCCATATGAAAAATTGCTCTAAAACATTAATTATTAGAGAAATGCAAATTAAAGCTTCTCTGAGGTACCACCTCACACCTCTCAGACTGGCCAATATGACCAGAAAGGACAAATGATCATTGTTGGAAGGGTTGTGGGAAATCTGAGATACTATTAGACTGTTGGTGGAGCTGTGAACTCATCCAACCTTTCTGGAGATAAATTTGGAACTATGCCCAAAGAGCAACAAAAATGAGCATACCCTTTGACCCAGCAATACTACTACTGGGTCTATATCCTGAAGAGATGATGAAAAAGGGTAAAAACATCACTTATACAAAAATATTTATAGCAGCCCTGTTTGTGGTGGCAAATAATTGGAAATTAAGTAAATGTCTTTCAATTAGGGAATGGCATAGCAAATGGTGGTATGTGTATGTCATGGAACACTATTGTTCTATTAGAAACCAGGAGGGATGGGATTTCAAGGAAGCCTGGAGGGATTTGCATGAGCTGATGCTGAGTGAGATGAGCAGAACCAGAAAAATACTGTATACCCTAACAGCAACATGGGGGTGATGTTCAACCTTGAAGGACTCGCTCATTCCATCAGTGCAACAATCAGGAACAATTTTGGGCTGTCTGCAAAGTTGAGTGCCATCTGTATTCAGATAAAGAGCCATGGAGTTTGAACAAAGTTCAAGGACTATTCCCTTTAGTTTATAAAAAAAAAAACTGATATCTTATGGTCTGATCTTGTTATCTCTTAGACTTTTTGTCTCTTCCTTAAGGATACGATTTCTCTCTCATCACACTCAATTTGAATCAATGTACAACAGGGAAACAAAGTAAAGACTGACAGATTGCTTTCTGTGGGTAGGGGTGGGGGAGGGAAGTAAGACTGGGGGGGGGAATAATATCTTTAATAAAAAAGGATGGTTCTACTAATACTTTATAGAGGAGCTATAAATTGTCATAACCATTAAAAAACAGATTGAAAGATCCTTCCCCACAGTCTTTCCAAATTTTTAAAATTTCTCCTCTTGGATAGAAACACGTTCAGCTATTGTCCTGCCTCCCTCTCCTGTGTTGTTCACTCCTCCCTCTGCTACAATATTCTCTGTGACTGATCTAGATGTTGGGTTAATATTAAGAGCATTTAAAACTTGCAAGTAGAAAAGTTCTTGCTATGTTCTGAAATTATCATTTATGAGATTAAGTTTCTGAGAAATCTCATTTCCTTTTTAAGACTGATATATGTATATTTGGGTGGAAGTGAATAAGCTTAAGAAAATACTAGATGTTGTACTACTATGGCAAATAAAATGACATCTGTAGTATATCAGGTGGAATGGAAGATGTAAATACCCCATGGTCAAATGAGGAATATTTAAAAGAACTTCCCATCATATTCTCTGAAGAAATGTAAAATTAAAAAGGTTCTCTTTCTTTATTTCTTGTATTCTGCAGATAACAATATGTGCTGCCTCTGACTCAAAAAGAAAAAAAGGGGGGTGATGATGGAGCAATAATGATATAAGATTTAGTATGATTGTTAGTGTAATTTTGTAACAGTAGGTTTGCATTTTAAAATATGGTAGTAGTTATTCTGTAATAATTAAACATATTGTGAATAACAACAAAAAAAAAGAAAGAGCACAGTCGTCAGATTCAAAAGTACTGGCTTCAACTATGCCACTTCTTAAATCTAATTCCTTGGGGAATTCACTAAACCAACTAGAACCTCACATTCTTTCCGTGGAAATGGAGAAATTTAGACTAGATGATCTCTCACATCCTTTCCATCTCTGACATTTGATTCTAATAGATACCAATACCATATTTTTTTAAATGCGGAAGTCTCATAAGCATAAAAATTAAGAGGTGCAGAAAACTTTTGGGAACATTTTGTCCAACTCTATCACTATCAATACAAGGAAACAGAGACCTACCCAAAGAGTTGTGGTTTGTCTCTAAAATGTTTGGCTGAAATTTGTTAACCATGTTCCCCAAGTTTCAATATTCAGCTTAGCAGAGTTGCTACTTCCTTCATGAGTCCCTCTGAGCCTCTCAGATGAAAACAATTCTCTTCCTCCTAAAATGTATGCAGAACATAAAATCTGTACTTTTTCTTTAATCATTCCCTACTACTGATTATACTTAGATTGAACTTTAATATATAATAATGACATTTTTATAACACTTTTAGGCATACAAAATACTTTAACAAAATATTTTATTTGATTATTATATTTATATATTATATTATATATTATAGTAAGGTATCATGTATTATATATTATGTATATTATACATTGTATTTATTTGATTATTATATTATTTATTTGATTATTATTATTATTGTGAGATAGATGCTATTATTCCCATATTGCAGCTGAGGATACTCAGGCTCAAAGAGGTTAGCCAAATTATCCAATTTCCTAAAACTAATAAATATCTGAGGCAAGATCTGAACTTAAATTTTCTTAATCAAAATGCAATGCCTTTGTATCAATACAGCACAATAGAAAGACAGAGAAATTGGGAACCAGTAAATCTTGACTTAACCTTTACCTCTGACAAAAACCAGTATTTGACCCAGGATAAGTCACTTAAATGAGCCAGCTATCTAGCATTCTAAGTTGCAGAGTAGGCACTGACTAGTGGGAATTTCCTCATCTGGTAAGTCTTAATTCCAATGAAATAACAATTCTGACCCATGGACCTACCGTAATCCTCCACCTCCACACAAATCCCTATTACTCACCATCTTATTTAAAGTGTCATATCCTTGAAAACAAGACAATGTTCTGTTTCAGCCTTGTTTTCTTTGACACCACCACAATGTCTTGACCTTAGTATATGGTTAATAAGTGTTTGCTAATTGAAGAAACTTCAGCACAGAATCCAATGATTTGGAGCCAATCTTTCTTCAAAATGAAATTACCAATGCTTCTAATATAATATATGTCTATATTCTAACAATATTATTATAAAGCAGGTGAAGGTACAGATTTTGGGAGTTGGAAAGAATTAATTATTTATTTTTCAATTTCTTTTCAAATGAAGGTGGTTATTTAGGGTAGGGGAATACCATATGGATTGGTTAGCAAGGAAATATATGTCCACATGCTGGCCAGATAGAGCTTGATATAAGGTATTCCTGAGCACTGACCCATCTGTTGTAGATGACAGTACAGAACTCATATGCATGCCAATATCTTTGAAAGCTATAAATAAAGACATCTGAGGAGGGAAAATACATAGAAATTTCAACATAAATTGAACTGAGAAAGATTCATAGAGGAAATCAGAGACACTGGCCTTTTCTTAAACATTTCCTTTTCTAACCAAGCCCTCTGGTTTTCACAGTAAGCATGTTACATTCTTGAACACAGGTCTTCCTGATTCCAGGGCCAGTTCTCTCTATCCACAGTCATTCTTTCAATAGCTTACCCTGATAATACCCTGTCATATGTATATACACATATATTTAAACATGAACATGAACATATATATATATATATATATGCATTTGTATATTTGTGTATGCATGTGACAAATAAAGATACAGACAGAAAGAAAAAATATGTGCCTGAAGTAGAAGGGGGAATCTTGCTCTTTAAAAGATTCTTAATCCTTTAATAAATTGGAAGAATAATTTTGTAAAACTTAGCTGCTTTTTAAAAATTTGTTAACTTTATATATTGGATTTCCTTAAAATCAGGGTGCATCTGTATCTGGTAAGCAGCTTGAGAGATAATTAGAGAATAGTGTTTAGCAAATTTAGTATGTATATATATATGTATATATATATGTGTGTGTGTATGCTAAAAATGACATTTCAACAATTTTTTTCTGTTTGGACAAGCATTGCTTCATGAAAAGTTCCAAATTATGGTTTAAATCTTACAGCAACATAATATTTTCATATGACATTTATTTAGTAATCTTGGTTACAAAATCATTTGATGTAATTATACAACTTGCCTAACAAGGTAGGTAGTCCATGTTATCATCTTATATTTTTAGAAGGGGAAACCTAAGGTTCAGAGGGATAAGATGATTTGCTCCTTACCACAGAGTTAAATGGCAGAGCCAGATCTCAAATTTATCTTTTATCTTTTGATTCTTAGACTGGTACAAATAACCTGAAAATACACACACACACACACACACACACACACACACACACACACACACACACACACACACACCTACCTTTGAGATAAAAAGAGAACCAAAGTGATATATATCACAAGAAGACAGGGAGTCTTGAAAGTCTTAGTGTACTGAAGTTTAAAACAATACTAAGACTTCTGGGATACATTATATATGAGAAGAAATTTCCTAAATTGTAAGCTAATTAAATTCCAATTCAGAGCATGATGACTGAGAAGATTTTTTTCCTCCTGTTACACAGGACAGTTTTAAATAAATATAGTCCAACATCATAGCACAGGATTATATACTTTTATTTTTGCTTTAAGCTAGCTTCTATACAGAAAATACAGTAAAAAAAGGGAAAAACAAAAAAACCAAAAGTCACTTTTTACCTTCCAGTGGATTCTTACAAGGGTCACTCTGATAACCTTCCTTCTCATATTCTATGGACTTTTCATACTATATATTATAAACTCCCCCCCAGGCCCTCAAACATAATTGCTTCCCATCCTTCAGCAAGCACATCCTCATTGCAAATTATTTTCCAAACTGAAAATCCTTTAGCAAAGATGACAGCTGAGCATACGACATGCAGGAGAAACACACAGCAGGAGACCTGCTTGGAAGCTGATGCTGATGCCTGCCTGGTGGGGAGCCCACAGAGTCAGTGTAATGTCCATACATCAAGGAACATACCCAGAGAATTTAAGGTATTAATCAGATATGACAGTCCCTATACAGTGAAGATTTATCACACTGATTCAAAAACACACACAGATATTAAGAATGACAATAGACTTACTGTCATCTGCCAAGTAAACTATTCAATAAGGTTGGTTCTCAAAGGTATGTGAGAAAGCAGAGTTTTCGTAAGTTTATTTATTTTTTATTTCACAGTTCATTTTGAGACTGTGAAACAATGATTGAGATCGCCATATCTGTCCAAATGATTCAGAGAACTGCCTAAGCTCCATGAAAACCTGGATACCAAATTTTAATTTTGCTGTGCAATTATTTTTACTGCCTTGACAAATGCTAATGTGTTATCCATAGATGGTACTACTAACCTAATATGAACTGGATATGCATTTGGAATGTGAAATTTATATTGTCAACTCTGTCTATTTGAAGGCATTCCTTAAACTTACATAAGCTGCTAACCATACCCTTCCCTTTATTCCAAATTTATAATGAAAAAAAATTTAATGATAGGTTACTTATGTCTTTCATGAGCTGATTTTAGTCTTTTATATAATTTTTTCTATTAACCTAATCCATGAGATATCATTCATAACCATTAATAAGTTGTGTCTCAATGATATAGAAATAAGAAAGCGTTTTCTAATGGAGAGAAGAAATCTTTTTCCTTTTCCCTTTCCATGGGCTTATTTAGCCACAAACTCACAGGTCTGAAGAGACTTATCATTATAGTCCAATTCATATTTGGCAAAAAGTACTAACAACAATAATAACAACACCATTCATTGGTTGGATCTTCTCCTTTATTTTTTTTTTATTGAAGAAGACCAAAAGGACATCACTATGTAAAGACAAGTTACAGTGTCTTCTCTGGTGACTGATTAAACTAATTCAAGCTTGGAACGGTCAGACACAGAGAATCCTGGTAAACAATTGAGGTGAGTTCTCTAAACTTCCACATCTCACACTTCCTTTGAGTTGCTTCAATTCTACCTAGCTCAAAACGCACCCTCTCTGATAAGGGCACACTATGCTGGGCAGTACTGTACCAGTGTCTCCCATACAGCACTATCAATTCCAAAGTTCTTAAGAGAGACCCTCAGAGTGTCCCAGTATAATTTATTTTCACCCTGCTTTGAGCATTTGCCCTGTGTGAGTTCTCCATAAAATTGTCTTTTTGGCAAACATATATTTGCTATCGGAACAACGTGGCCAGACTATCATAGTTATGTTCTTTGCAGTAATGTTTGAATTCCTGATAGTTTAGCTCAAGAAAGGTCCTCAATATCAGCTATCTTATCCTGCTAGATGATTGTCAGAATTTTGCTAAGACAATTTAAATGGAAGTGATCAATTTTTTTTTTAACATGACCCTGGTAGATTGTCCAGGGTTTCATAGGCATAAAGCAATGGGGTAAACACAACAGCTTTGCAGACCTTCAGTTTGGTACTCAGTCTAATAGAACCCTATGAAGTAGGTATTATTATATTATTATATTTTATTATTGTTATAATTCTACTTTACAGACAAGGAAACTAAGGCTAAGAGATATTTAAGTGGCTTACATAAGGTCACATAGTTAAGCAGGAGTTGAACTCAGTTTTGCCTCTCAAGTCCAATATCTGTCTTCTGTACTACCTAACTACATGTATATCTTACCCAATAGCTTGCCCAGTTTTAGCTTAAGGAGTTCCCCTAAGCCCATTGCACTTTTTGACAGTGAAGATCATGGCAGTCAAACTTAAATTTGCCTTTGCAATTTCCACTCACTGCTCTGACTTTTTGGGGAAAAAAAAAACCAGAACAAGTCAATTCTCTTCTCCAATTGGTAATCCTTCTAATACTTGAAAACAGTGATTATGTTTTATCTACCACTAACCTCTAGCTACCTTAGTTTTTACAACTGCAAAATTTAGATAATAAAAGCATATAATTTCCAGGGTTGTGAGAATATTAACATTTGTAAAACCAGCACTTTGTAAAGATTTATGTGATATGAATACATGATATGTACATATATTTGCATATATGTGTATATATATATATATATATATATATATATATATATATATATATACTGATATTCATAGCAGCCCTTTTTGTAGTGGCAAAGAATTGGAAATTGAGGGGATGCCCATCAATTGGGGAATAGTTATAAAAGTTATAGTACATAAATACTATGGAATACTATTGTTCTTTAAGAAACCACAAATGATCAGACTCTAGAGAAGCATGGAATGACTTAGGGATTTGGTGCTGAGTGAAGGGAGTAGAACCAAAAGAAGAATGTACACATCAACATAACATTGTGAGATGAACAACCTTGATAGAAGCAGCTCCTATCAGCAATTCACAGAGCCAGGACAACCATATTAGAATGACTTTGGACTACGTTATCCCCATTCAGAGGAAGCAAAATAAAACAAAACAAAACACACACACACACACACACACACACACACACACAGCAACTGATGAACACTTTATAAAAATTATTTCTTATGTATCTCTTTCCCTTAATTCTAATTCCTCATACCAAAAATAACTATTACTAATTTGTAAACATGTTTATCAAAATATGTATGTGCAATGCTAACCTGACTGTTCATCACTGAGGGGAGAAGGGTGTGAAGGGAATGGGAAGGAAATTTTGTAGCTTAAAAATATGCATGTGCATATGGATGAAAATAAATTTAAAAAAATTTAAAAACAGCCACTTGAACCCCTGCAATCACTTAACTAGTTCCTCATCGTTACCCTTTCTTTTTCTTAAACCATTGTTTACATTGCTACACAAGTCATACTATTCCTTTGTTCAAAGTTGATCAATTCCTTTCTGTTGCCTATGAAATGCCCAGTGTTATCCATAGGTGAAGAGGCTAGTTGCCATTGTCTTAGGATTTCCGGCACCTACCATATGGCATTAAGCAAAGGAAATGCTTAATAAATGTTCATTAATGTGAACTGAATTCTTTGTTCTTAAAAATCTGACACTGTATTGTATTTAGAGTCCTAGTTTATATGTAGACCATCACCATGCAAGGACTATTTAAGAGTCTAACATGTCTAACCCGATGTTTTGTACAAATTGCATGCTTCATAAATGTTTGTTTACTTTAAAATTCTAGGGATATTATTCATGGTTTTCTCTGAGTTTCAATAAAATGTGGACAATAATATTTGTCATTTATCATACCTATTTGGCAAGTCTTTTTCAAAGTAAGTACTTCACAAATTGATGATTATGATGTTAAAATAAATATAATTTAATATAAGTGTGAACTTTAGAATCGATGGATGCAGATCCAATATTACTTCTGACATTTACCTATATGATGTTGGGCAATTCTTTTAAACTTTTTCAGTTTCCCCATCTAGACAGTGTGGTACAATTAGCTACTAAGGTCCCTTTCAGTTTTGTTCTATGATCTCATGAGTTTATTTGATCTTCACAACTCTTTGATGAAAGATGACTACTTTTTATCTCTGCTTTTTGAAGTTTACATCTAAATCCCAGACACTCTAAGAACATTTTTTATTTTGTTTTTGAGAATGTTTTATAATTTATTCTTTTGAGTTAAATTTTATATTTTAAATTAATAGAAAACATTTTTCTCTCTAATTCTCCCTCCTCACCACCTCTGAAAAAAGAGGAAAACAAAAGTCAAGTAGCAAATATGCATTGTAAAGCAAAATATTCTCAAATTGTTCATGTTCAAAATGTTTCATTCTCAAAATATTTCAACTGTAGACCATTATTTTTCAGGAGCTGGGTAACATATTTCATTATTTGTCCTAGAACGGTGGTTGATCATTGTGTGGATCAGAATTCCTATATCTTTCAAAGTTATTTATTTTTATAGTACTAATCTTATTTTATGAATTTTTCTTTTGATTCTACTCACTTTACTCTGAATCAATTCATAGGAATGTGTCTTCTCAAGTTTCTTCTCAATTTCTTACAGCTCAATCATCTTCCATTATATTCATGTGCCATAATTTGTTCATCATTTTCCAATCATGTTCAGTCCTTAATTTTTAGCTCTTTGTTATTACAACTAGAGAACTGATATTTTTATTTCTATACTTTAAGTGGATGACAGAGAAGAAACTAAGAGATCTCAGAAAAAGCGTCATATTCTATTTATGTTAGAGGAGGAGACTGCTTTGAATTCAAAGTGTAGTTAGACATTATTCCTGAATTGAATCTGATAACCATTAGATCTGTCTGACTTGGGAATAGTGTTACATGATTTCCTCAAAGTTGAGTAGGATGTGGACACTACAGAGATCATAGACCACAAGGAAGGATTATGACCATAGGGGTGGCAATGATGACTTCTGACAAAATACCGGAACACTTTGAAGTGAATAAGGACAAAAAATTAGAAGCTAAACAGAGCCTATCATCTTTTTCTATGAATGCTTAAGGGAAGGCAGTCAACATCATCTTTTTTTCTATGAATGCTTAAGGGAAGGTAATCAACAGCTCTGGCACTATGTGATTGCTAGCAGACCAGGAGAGGTGGTTCATAACTTTTCACACTGATTTCTGGTATTGAAAGTCTAATTAGAAACAAAATGATTATGTCATTCTTGGGTTAATATACAGCTGGACTCTTAAAGAAAAGCACCAATAAGTATATTATCAGTTCAAACAAGCTATCTTTAATAGTTTGCATTAAGCAAATATTTATAAACAACTTCCCACATTGCCCATCAATTGGCAAATGGCTAAACAAGTTATGGTACATAAATACTATGGAATATTATTATTTCTATAATAAACCATAAATGGTTGGACTCTTAGAAAAGCATGGAATGAGTTAACATGATATGATGCTGAGCAAAGGGAGCAGAACCAAGAGAACAATGTACACATTAACAACAGCATTGTGAAATAAACAACCTTAATTGAAGCAGCTTCTCTGAGTAGTTCAGACAGCTAGGACCATCCTGTTAGATCGGCTAAGGACAATTCTATCCCCCATCCAGAGGAAGAAAAACAAAACAAAACAAAATTCATCAGAATCTGATGAACACTATATAAAATTATCTTTTATGTATCTCCCTTTGCATACTGAAAATGACTAATCTGCAAACATGTTTATCAAAAATATGTATGCACAATGTTAACCTGATTGCTGCTGAGGGGAGGTGGGTAGGAAGGGAGGGTGGATGGAAATTTTGTAACTTAAAAATATACATACACATATGGATTAATGTTGAAAAATATTCATAACATGTATTTGAAAAAATGGAATATCAATTTAAAAAAAGAGCCTAGCACATGCCTCAGGCTATATGTTATAGAATAGAGAAACAAAAATAAAATAATCCTGACTCCCAGGAATTTAATCACAATCAAGTTTTGTGCCCATTGTAAGCTGAAAAACACATATACTTTATAGTTCTGTATTTACAAAAAGCTTCCATCATTTGAGGTATGTCTATAAGAAAGTTATAAGATTCAGTACACTTACAGACCATTTGCACAATTTTTTAGATTTTTCTTTTGGGGGAAGGGTGGTAAGAAGAAGACTGGTTTAGGAGTGTAATTAAAGAATCTCCTCTCATCACACAATAAGAAATCCTGGCAATAAACTTAATTAGTTTGGCTTTCAATTACTCACAGTTACTAATAATTTGGACAAAATTTTATCTTTTTCCTACCAATAAAAAGAGATTAATAAACAGTGTTATTTCATTGGTAGAATGCAAGTTCCTTGAAAGCAGAGTCTATTTACTGTTTTTTGGTATCCCATTACCTATAAAGAACTAGGTATTTATGAAATGATTTCTGGTTCAATTTCTTAAAATATATTTAAAAATTCAGATTATTTTGAATTGGGACAAGTTAATATGAACTATCCAGGGGAAGTAAAACTTTTCCCAAAATGACTACAGGATTACATCCTACCATCGAGAAGTGTAAAAGGCCTTACAGGATACCTGTTCCAACATTTTTACCTCATGCACGAATCATCTTTATAACCTCCCTGACAAATGGTTATCTTGGCTTTGCTCAAATACTTCAAAGGATGGGCAAACTCTCCACCTCATAAAGCAGTAATTCCATTTCAGATGACTCCCATTATTAAAAATGTCTTGCTTGGGCCAGTTAGGTGGCACAATGGATAGAGCACCAGCCCTGGTCAGGAGGGCTTGAGTTCAAATTCGGCCTCAGACACTTAACACCTAATTGTGTGATCTTGGGCAAGTTACTTAACCCTATTGCCTTGAAAAAAACAAAACAAAAACAAACCCCAAAACAAAAAAAAATATTTTGCTTACAATAAGTGAAAATCTTGCTTCTTAGAACTTACATTCATTTCCCCCCCTAGGAATGCAAACAGAATTATTCTTGAATTTTTCCCCTTAATAGTACCCCTTCTAAATGTCTTATTTCTATTGAGGACATCACTATCCTTCTAATGACCCAAGTTTGTGCACTTGGAATTATCTCTAATATTTCCCTTTCTCTTGCCCAGTGTATTCAGTTAGCGGTCAAATAAATTGATTATATCTGTGCTGCAAAATTTCTTTAATCTGTCACCTCTTTGCTCATGTAGCCTCTATCTTTATTACCTCTTGCCTGAACCATTGAGATGACTTGTTAACCTGCTATAGTCTTCCCAATCTATTTTCTACACAGTTGCCAAAATAATAATTTTTAACACACAGAAGCAACCATATCACTCCCTTTCTAAAACAAAGTAAAACAAAACCAAACTAAAACACCTATAGTCCCTCTATTGTACTTAGGTACAATATAAACTCCAACCTGACTTGTAAAATTGTAAAAATTCTTTCTCCAATCTTGCTCTTTCAAGCTTATTCTTTTGATTCTCCTTTACAAGCTAAGTTGCCTTCAAAATTAATCTAATACTTGTTTCTCTATCTTCTTTCTCTGGAACTTTACCCAGATAGTCTTCCATGTAAGTCTCTTCAAACCTTTAACTTTCTCCAAGGACCCCTCAAATTCTATCTCTTCCAGGAAACCTATCTTAAACCTGTCCTGTTGCTGGTTCACTTTTCATCAACCAATTATCTTAGATTGACTCATCTGTGTAGAGGCTGTATCACACACATATAGGAAGTGAGCTCCCTTTTTGTATTCCCAGTGCTTAGTCCCAAATAGCTTGTACATAACAAGAGCTTTATAGATGTTTATTGAGTTGAGCTGAGTTAGTTCTGCTTTCTTGATCCACATAGAACAAGTCTAATCCATCTTCCTATTAAAGTCATTAAGTTTAGTGCCACAGATGTAAAACCCAATTCTCTGAAGTTCCATTTTTGGGTTACTTTCTCTAGTTACTTTTCTTCAACAGCAGACTCAATTTAATCTGTCAATACATATTTTTAAATTATCATTGAGAAGTAAATAACAATGATATATTTCATCAGTTGAAAGATGTATCTCAGGACAAATTTCTTAAAATACTTACTCACAATGGCAAGATCTAATATGTCTAGCTAGTTTGGTTGTTTGTTTTTTCCTGAAGTAAATCAATGTAATCACTAAGGAGCTCAGGTCAAATCCTCTTTCTTGAAATAACTCGTATTTCAATCAGGCTAGTTTCTCTGAATTTCTATGACTAGTGTTAGACTGGTGAATATTAAAAGAAAGGACCAGCACACAAAGAAAACAGTGATCTTTGAAAAAAACATGTTTATGAAATTTTTTAAAAGTCAGACCAGGGAAATGACTCTCACTTATAGTGAGTCAAGGAAGAAGAAATGTACTGTTATAGGTAAAAGGGATTCCTATTAATCTTCTTAACTTATTTCTGTCAAAAAATTTTTTTTAGCTTTTTGCAAGGCAACGGGGTTAAGTGGCTTGCCCAAGGCCACACAGCTAGGTAATTATTAAGTGTTTGAGGCTGGATTTGAACTCAGGTACTCCTGACTCCAGGGCTGGCACTCTATCCACTCTACCCACCTAGCCAGCCCCCAAAAATTTTTTAAAAAATTATCAAGGAGAATATGAAAAAATGAAGTAGTTACGTGTATATATGCATTTGTATTTGCATATAAAATATGCATGTATATACACATGTATTTCTGTACTGATATATGTATGTATACAAATACATATTTATGTAAACATACACACATCATATGTCCAATATCCATCAAAATATAATAGATTCAAGAAAAATAATTGCTGAGGATTGACAAAGAAATTTATCATATATGTGTGTGGGTGTTGTTCAGTCATTTGAGTTGTGTCCAATAAGGGAGTTGTTTGCCATTTCCTTCTCCAGCTCATTTTCAGGTAAGGACCTTAAGTAAATAAGTGACTTGTCCAAGGACGACAGCTATTAAATGTTTGAGGTTGAATTTGATCTCAAGAACATGAGACTTCCTGCTTTCCAGCCCAGTTCTTTATCCACTGAGCCACCTAGCTCATCCTTTCTCATGTATATAAAATATAAAAATAAACTTAAGAAATGTCTTAGAAATCATTTAGTTTAAACTTTTTATTTCACAAAACAGGTACATCTGCTTCGAATAGGGGAAATTAGTTCATCAATATCATATAACTGGTTAGTAGGATTAGAACGGGCCTAAACTACCTAGTTGCGCAGTTCTGGTTAGTAGGATTAGAATGGGCCTAAACTACCTAGTTGCGCAGTTCTTAATCTTAACCTATACTGCTTTGTCCCAAACCAACATGTGGAGGTACAAGGCTACTCAGGAATTGATAGTACCAATGGATTTTGTCACATTCCTACTGTTTACTTGAAGAAACTATGAAATATCTAAATGATATGTTTTCCAGCTTATTTTTATGTGTATGCCTGTATATTCTTCTCACATAAAATAAATTTTCATTTATCTCAAATGCTTGGGAAAGGAATAATATGCTGAAGATATATTAATATTCCAGTGTATTAGAGTTAGCTTATATTATACACAGAATATTACTTTTCAAAGAGTTAGAATACAATAAAAGGGTTAATACTGATAAAATAATGGTTGTGGGGTTTTTATTGTCTAAAGTTGAATTTATTTTTTTTTTTAATTTTCATCCATTTGTACATGAATATTTCCAAGTTACAGAATTTCCTTCCACTCTACCTTCCAACCCCCTTCCCCTCCATTGGGAACAGTCAGGTTAACATTTTACATTTTTGTTAAATAAATGTACATATTTTGTTAAACATATTTACAAATTAGTAATTTTTGGCATGAGGAATTAGGATTAAAGGAAAGAGATACATAAGAGATAATATTTTTATAAAGTGCTCATCAGATTCTGTGGGGATGTTATTTTTCCTTGTTTTGTTTTGTTTTTCTTCCTCTATTTGGAAACAATATAGACAATTACTAGTCTAATACAGTAGTCCTAGCTCTCTGGACTGTTGAGAGGAGTTGCTTCCATCAAGGTTGTTCATCTCATAATGTTTTTGATGTGTACATTGTTATCTTAGCTCTACTCCCTTTGCTCAGCATCCAATCACATGCTTCTCTAGAGTCCCACCATTTATGGTTTCTTATAGAACAATAATATTCCTTAGTATTCATGTACCATAACTTGTTTAGCCATTCCTCAATTGATGGGTATCCCCTCAATTTCTAATGCTTTGCCTCCACAAAAAAAGCTGCTATGAATATTTTGAAACATGTAGGACTTTTCTCCATTTTTTACAATTTCTTCTGGATATAGTCCTAGAAATGGAATTGCTGGGCCAAAGGGTATGAATAATTTTATTGCTCTTTGGACATAGTTCCATATTGCTCTCCAGAAAGGTTGGATCCATTCACAATTCCACGAGCAATGCATCAATGTCCCAATACTCTCCACATCCTCTCCAACTTTGATCATCTTCCCTTTTTCTCATCTAGGCTAATCTAATAGGTGTGAGATGATGCCTCATTGTTGTTTTAATGGTTATTGGCTTTTGAATATATATGCATATATACATAAATAATATATACAGTTCTACATATATATGATATATGTACACATATCTATCATATAAATGGACATATATTAATCATGTAAACAAGTATCTAGCATATTTACTCATATCTATCACATCTATAAACATAACCATCATGTGTATGTGTGTGTAAATATATAATTCATAATTGTGTTTTGATCAAGGAAGGAATTTCTTGTCAGAGAAACTTCTTTCAGTGATGCAAATAAGAAACCTGTCTGCAATTATAATTTTATAGAGTTGCTTGGGGCCATACAAAGTTAGGTGACTTGCTCATGGTCATACATTTAGTATGTGTCACAGGAAAAATTTGTCTTCCAGATTCCAAGGTCAGGCTTCCATCAGCTATACCATCCTGACCAAGCTACACTGTCTTTTCACTAAAATAATACTGAAAAGAATTTAATCATTCTTTGATGAAGAACCAGGCCTCCCATAAGGATCTTGCATTATTTAAATAGTAATTATGATGACAAAAATATTCTTAGAGTTGAAAGGGTCAGGGAGGTGGTGGCTATCTTCTTTACTTTACAGAGGAAGAAATAAAGTGGGAGATTTCTAGCTCTTCCCCCAATATGTATCTCTGGGTCTCTGTCTGTGGCTTTTCTGTCTTCTCTAGTGTCTCTTGATTATCTCAGTTTCCATATGATTAACTATCATATCTATTCATAGAATATACAAATCTATGTACCAATCCTCATCTGTTTCATGAGCTCTAGTCCTTTGAGCCCAACAGATGTCCTAAAGTCATACAAAAGGGATTATCTCCAAAACAGGACTTATCATCTTTCAATCTAACCTATCCCACCTCTCCTAACTTCTTATTTCTGCCCAAGGGACCATTGTCATTCTAGTCACACTCCATGACAAATTTGAAGGTCTGTTGGCTATTTTCCTCTCCCTAACTCCTTATATTTGATTAGTACTCACCTATTAACAGAAAAAGTGGCACAAATGTGATGCTGTGAAACTTTAAAAAATCATGAGATATGTCCCCATGTTTTCTGCTTATCATAAAAAGAAATTAGATTTTAATAGGTTGTTGTTATTCAATCTTTTCAGTAGTAGTTGATTTTTTGTGCCCAAATACTTTTGGCATAAATACTAAAGTGTTTTGCTACTTCTTTTTCCAGCTCATTTTACAAGGGAACTGAGACAAAAGCATCACATATTTATTAAGTGTCTGAGGCCAAAACTGGATTCAGGAAGATGAGTCTTCCTGATTTCAGGTCTGGTACTCTTCTCTACTGTTCCATCTTAGTTACCCTTTAATAGAGTTTGGTGAAGTCTAAACAGAACAAGTCTGGCCTTCCCTTTTACCCATGAAACTAGACTAGGTTTCAAGATATTCAATAATAGTCCTGGATCTAACTTGTAAAGAGCTATGATCTTGGACAAGCTATTTATCCTCCCTCTTACCTAAGTTTGGAAAATGATGGAATTAGTTTAGTTAACTTCTAAGGTTTCTTTCAGTTTCAAATTCTAGTCTATAAATTAGTAATCTTTAAATGGGGGTTTCTCAAGTTTATCAATAGCATTGATCACAATAGGAATGCAAACTAAAGGTAAAGGATAGAGAAACACATTTCCAGCTGATCTTAATTTATGATGTGGCTCTTTACTGAGCACAGAAGAAATTCATGAATCAATTGGCACATGGCCTCTTCAATGTCAAGTCAAATGGAACCAAATCACATTAAAAGTTCATACCATTGCTAACTGCCCAACCACCCAGCACCATGCTATAGCAATCTTGTGTGGCCTTTTTTTGCAAGAACATGAGGGTAACTAGGGCAGGGGTCAGCAGTTTGGGTCTCCACAACTGTTGGCCTTTTTTTCTGTCAAGGAAGAATGAACAAAGAAATGAACAGGACTAAACCATTTCTCTTTCCAGCTGTGGTACAACAATTTCAGTTTTTAAAACAAGCACATGGTTCACTTAATATGTCTCGTGAAGAAAGAAAAAGCACTTTGATGAAAAAAAATTTTATGAAATGTGTCATATATTAGAATAAATTCTTCCACATAAAGCTTATATGATTTCTCAAAAATATAGCCTCAAATTTAAGAGGATGATTGGAATAATAAAAATGCATACTTGGATCCAGGAATACCTAGGCACAAATCCTACCTTTAACTTTGTGACTAGACAATCTCTCAGTGCTTTAGGCAATTCTAAAAGTAAATGAGCTATATAGAATTACAGAGTTCCTTCACTGGGAATTTCCCCTATAAAAGAAATCAGTAGGAAAAGAAGTGGTTGAAAATATATATTAGGTATACAGATACATCTCACAGAGTATTGTTGACTCCAATTGATAGAACGTTTATAATGTAAAGTCAGCCTAAAATCACTATTATTTTGTCTTTTCTGTCTCTTGAAAATTCTGCTCTCTAATTAGTGGACAAGAATTGGAATGTGAATTTTGGGTAGACTGAGGAGGGGTCACATATTTAGAGCTGGAAAGTAAGAAGTCATGTAGTCCAACTTCCTAATTTTACAGATAAAGACACAGAAACTCAGATTAGCAATAAAGGCAATATTTGAATCAAGGAAGCCTGATATCTAACTTCAAACCTAGTTTACTTTCCTCTGCAACATGATATATTTACATTTTGCTAACAGAAGAACAGTGCCTAGCCAGGCAGAATTTCATCTAGTCTTTTTCTTTACCTTTTTTCCTCTCCTTCTCTTTTTATGTTGTATAGTCTAAACTTTGACCACCCAGGAAAACATCTCCCATTTTATAATATTTTCCTCAGTGGTTGTCCTTATATCATTGTTTCCTTACTTAATATGAAGTTTTCTGACCAGTTAATGACATTAGGCAGAGTAAAATTATAAAATTATTTTGCTAAGAATACATTTCTTATTTTTGAAAACTATGAATGAAAAAGTTCTTAATACTTCTTATTTTTAAACATTGTTATTAATAGAAACTCTCCTACTTCTTCCCCCACTAAACAATACATATTCATAAACAATGGGTGGGGGACAAAGAGATCAATAAATGTTTATTGAAAGTCCTGTCTCTAACATAAGGATGGATGGTAGAAAGAACTATGAAAAACACAAACATTTACAGAGACATAAAGAAAAGATTAAGAGAAGAAAATTTGGGCAGAAGGGAGTGATTATCATTGTCTGACCATGAATTCATCCCCTTTTCCCTACACTTTGCACCATCAGTCTATTAAACAAAATGCTGTTTCTTTATTCTTAGCTGTTTCTGTCTCCTTCAGTTCATTGTATTAGTGCTGTATAAATATTGTGGGTCTTCACTGCCACAATGCCCATGAATTGCATTGTGTGAAAGGAAATGTCTTACTCTCAGTATTAGAATAAAACCTTTTTTCATCCTGTTATGATGATGGTATGCTTTTCTTACCTTTCTGAATCTGGATTCAAGTAATAGCTTCCTCCTTACAAGTCCAACGTTGTAGAGACATTTTGGAAAGGTAAATCATTAGTCTATACTTGGGCATAAGGAAGAAACTGTGAACCTTTCTATTGTACAACTAGTCAGATTACTAAATGTAGCCAATGCTGATGAGATCTGGCTTCAATATTGGTATTATCTGAGGATCTAGGTCTATGGTACCCTCTTCTTATTATTTAAGCTATTATTTAAACATCTTTGGAAGAAGTTCCTTCAGGAACAGAGAAGATTTAGAATTGAACTAAAGGGAATTTTCAAAACCAAATATGACATTCTCATCTTTGTATTCTAGTTGAGGCAGGACAAAGACATACAACAAACAAGACAAGCATTGGAGTAAAGGAAGGACAGTTACTATTGGGGGGTCAAGGGAAGGAAGATCTGAACTTGAAAGAAAGTAAGCACAACCTGAAAAGTTAGGTGAAGTTAGCACAACTTGGAGCAACAATGGAATTCAAAGAGCTGTGGCAAGAAATGCACATAATAATTAAGCAATTATGACCATAAACACATTCACACATATATACATATACTATTTAAAGTCATTTTAAGCAATATAAAACTCAAATAAAACAACTAGCATTTTAATTGTATAAGTATGGTGGTTTCTTGTAATTTCCTCTTCCAATGTAGTAAAGCAGAAATTTTTTTTGCAATTAAGAGAATTAGAGAAGTACCTGTGAGTACTTACCAGACTAAATAATTTGGTAAGATTCATAGAGTCAGCTGGTGTCTTTGATGAGACTTTACACACACACACACATTATATACATATATACACACATATGTACATACATACACATATAAACACCATTCCAATAAGAACAGGAAACCAAATTTCAAGGAATGCCAGAGAGGGCAACATTAGCATAACCTTAGCCTGATTCCTCAAAATTACAATCTTATAATTGGGGCTGCTTGTACTCTCCATTCTTTGGCTAAATAGCTTCCATATGATTCAAACAATAAATACCAATTTCTTTAGGCATAGTAATCCATGTGGGTCATGTCCATGTGTAACAACACATGATTGTACACACTTATTCTTTTCTCATTAATGATGTTATTTGAAAGATATGGAAAAATTTGGAAAATAACCAATCCAACAACTCCTGAAGAAATCAAGATCCCAAGAGATTAAATGATTTGTCCAAGGTCATAAATATATTTAAAGAACAATTTAAATTTTGTAAAAGAAAGGGGCTGTCTTGGGAAGTGAAGGGCTCCCCTTCCTTAGAGATCTTCAAGCCTTGTTGGATGTGTTATAGTATGGATTCTTTTCATGAATAGGTTATTTTAAATGTGAATAAGCTCCCTTCTATGTGTGTGTGTGTGTGTGTGTGTGTGTGTGTGTGTGTGTGTGTGCCCCTAGTGTCCCTACCTCTCTCTCTCTCTCTCTCTCTCTCTCTCTCTCTCTCTCTCTCTCTCTCTCTCTCTCTCTCATTCTGTGATTAGAACTTTTTTTTATGTTTTTGCAAGGCAATGTGGTTAAGTGGCTTGCCCAAGGCCACACAGCTAGGTAATTATTAAGTGTCTAAGACCAGATTTGAACCCAGGTACTCCTGACTCCAGCGCCAGTGCTTTATCCACTGTGCCACCTAGTCACCCCGCCCCCCGTGATTAGAACTTAATCAAAAACCAGGATTAGAATCTAGTTCATCTCCTTATCCACTGATTTTCCACAATTGCCTCAATGTTAGACTTTTAACAATATCATCCATAGCTTTATTCTTTCCATCATTTGAATCTTAATATCATCTGGATGAATTCACAGTAACAGCCTTTAATTTACTCTTAACAAATTTTTTTTTGTCATTGCCCATGTCCTTGATCTATATAAAAGGATGTTATCTTGTTTATTATTTATATTCTATGTCTTGTGAGGATGCATGTTTTGTAACCAGACTGTTGCCTAAATGGTAGATCTATCAACTTGTAATTCTATCGGACCAAGTGCAGTTGAGGGATTCAGATTTGTCCTATTAGTTCCATTGGCACTGATTTTCCAACAACTGATGGCAGGTTTGTAAGTGATATTAACTGTCCTTTGTAGTAAATTACATTGTGTAATCACCACAGTGCTCTGCTCAGACCAGACCAGTTATCAGCCGAACCAAATGAAGGGTTTGGTGAATACGCTATCTGTTTCCTTTCAGAATGCCAGAAGTTCTCTATAAACATGAGTGCACTGAATGAGAGGTCATCTTTTGAAAGCTATAATAAAGGATGATTGTAACTGAACATGTGACATGCCTGCCTCCTAGCTCTGGTTCAGTTATAATATTAGTGAAGAGATTTAAAAAAAAAAAAAGAAAAAATATAGAAATACTGCCTGTGAGAATATTATGCTTCTTAGCACAGAAATCGATTTTAAATAGAACCTTATTTTTTCCTTAAGGGAATATAAGGAAGTAAAATTATCTAAGTCAGTATTCAATAAAATTGGAAGATGGATGAAGCATGGAGGAAAATAATAATAACAAAAATACCATGTTCATTCGTCATTAAAGGACTCCCGACTTGATGTGAATGTTCACCTACCGAAATATGAATTAGAGACATCTCTGAGAAACTGCTTTCTCAGTATCATATAGTATCCTGATCCTGGAATTTACTAAGTAGTACCATACTATAATATCCATGATAACATCAATTTACAAGAATGTATCACATAATATGCATTAACTTACTTGATCCTCACTAGGTAGATTCTTTTACACTCCCCATTTTACAAATGATGAAACTAAGTTTCAAAGAGAGAAAGTGTTTTGGACAGGTTCACACTTTTGGTAAACATCTGAGGCAGGACAAGAACCTAGGACATCCTGACTCCAAGGCAGTGAACTCACTATCATATTTAATATTGGCACTCATTTTCAAGATTCCAAAAGGATATTTCAAGATACCAAAGCATACCAAAGATGCTAGAGAAAGAAAATGAAATTTCTTATAATGGCCTAAAGTACAGTAGGGGAACAGGCTAAGCCAAGGAAGCACTGTGAAGAATCTTTATTTTGAGTAGTTACCCTATAATTTAAATCTAGACCTCGTGCTTTTCAGGAGATCCACATTTACTTAAAGCCAGAAGCAATTCCATCATTTCACACATCATCATGATCATCAACATAATAATAGTAATGGTGAATGATAGATTGCATTTCTATAGCCCTGGTTGGTCCTTCAGTGCAACTACATAATCATTACAGCTATTATGTTTTTTATTCTTTTTTTTTTTTGGCAGAGTGGAGTGGTTTCCAGACCTGTGATTTCATTGGTCTAGGAAACTTCTAATAAGAAAATCTTAACCAATTTAGATTGGCACCTGCTCTTAGTAACGAGTTTCCTCTCCAATTTTGATGCCCAAAGAAACTGTTCTAAACATTTTGAATTCTATTCAAGCTCCCATCCATATTCCCACTCCAAATTTCAAAATTGTTGCCTATTTGTGACAACTTCTTAACTGAAAACACACAATCTCATATTTCACCATTATCTCCACCTCAGTGTATCAAATACCAAGTTTATCAAAGTCACTTCTTTCTGACTTCATAATTTCTTTAAGTAACATCACCATTTATGCCATATTTCTTATCACTGATGTTCACTTTCTCACCTGTGATAGCCAATCTGCAGCCAAATTCCATCACTCTTTTCTGCATCTTCTCTAACACTTGTCCTCTCTTCTCTATTTCCATTGCCCCCAATCTCTCTTACAACCTTACTTGCACCCATTTGGATTGCTGCAGAAAGTTTTCAGTTGATCTTTTGTTGTCCACTCTCCCTCCTTCAAATCATCCTTTGCATTGTTACCAGAATAAAGGTTCTTACGTGAGCTCCTAATCCCACTTTGAGTTTTAATTCCTTTAAAGTTTTATGGTTATGGGAACAGGATCATGCTGGAACATTTTCTTCCACAATGTTTTATAATAATGCTTTCCTAAAACAAAGTCTACAACTCTCATTATTCCCAGAACTCTTATCCTTTTCTGTTATAACCACTAAATTAATTATTGCTTATTCTCATGAGAGTTCTATTTCACAATAATTTTCTTCTTGTTGTTCAGAATTAAGTAAATTCAATATTAACTTTTAATATTTTCTATAAATTCAATAAAAGCAGCAAATCACATTTATTAGAGCATTTGTAATGGTTTGTAAAATTCTTTATATCATTTGAGCCTCACAATGATGTTGAAAGATACATATTTAGTATCTTTAAATGAAAAAAAGAAGGTACCAATCTATGGTCAGAAAGTTAGTAAGTCTGAGAGGCACATGTTGAAGGCAGGTCTTCTGAACTCAAATAGATTATTCAGGGTTTTTTTTTGAGTAATATTTTCAGTATATTTAACAAGTGAAATTCACCATTACTATTAAATTATTCTTACCTTTGTGAGGTGTGTGTGTGTGTAGGGTTTATGTGTGTGTGTGTGTGTAGGTGTGTATGGGTGTGGGGGTGGGGGAGTGTGTTGCACTTAAGTCTGGAAAGTATCAACTTTATCTTCTAGTAGCCAGTAACTCTATTCTTACAATAACATCTGTTTTTCTGACATTTATCCTCATTCCCATGTTCTAGTCTATTTGAATCCTTAGTTATACAAATGTACAGCTTCTTAATAAATATGGCTTTCTTTTCCCTTGTGTCAGAGTTATTTTTTTTTTAGTGAGGAATACTTTTCAACTGTTGTATCTGAATTTAAAAAGTCCATTCCACTCAGTCTCAAAAATGTTTGTAAGACCATATTTAACCACTTGTGTTAAAATGTAAGACTGGATTTGTGTGAAGAGGGGCAAAGACCAGAGTATAAAATGAATGTAGACTTCAATCTCTAAAATTCGGTAGCTTTGAGACATTGGGAAATTCACCTTTTCCCCTCTGATTTTCACCCTTTTTGGTAAAATGGAGATAATAATGCTTATTCTTTATGTTTCAAAATTTTGTTATGAGGTGTGTTATTTGAAACTTTACAATACCATAAAAATGAAAGTTTTCCTGGCTCCTTCCTAAGTTCTTTCATGGTGTAAAGCACTAGAGATTATTGTTCTTCTTGTTATAATGCATTACTCTATAAGATCTGTTTTTATCATTTTATTTGGGCATTTTTTTCTTCTCCACCTCCAATATAAAATCAAAACCAGTTCCCTCATATGAAGAGATATTAGCCTTAGATTTGGTGTAGTTAGGGAAACTTTTACAGAGGCAGTGACAACTGAATCCAGACTTGAAGTGTGCAAAATGTTTGATTGGAAACAATAGGTGGAGAAAAGTTATGGTGATTAGAAAATACTTAAAGTTGGGAGAGATAGATCTCTGATCAATTACTGGCCTAAAATTCCTGTTCAACATCATTTGAGGCAACAAGGGGAGATATATGTGAACACAGTCCACACTCACAGAATATACCCCTGGGACTAGAACTTTGGGGGTTCAAGGTCAATAGCTTTTTAGCCAGTTGCTATCTGGGCATCTTTTTCCTTCTGAGAGATGAAACTATGTCCAAGGCAAGACAATGATTTCTTAGCTACCTAGAAGGTATTGTTGATAGATTTTCATTTTGATAGTGAGAAAGACTTGAATTCGCATCCACTAATTGTGGAACTCTGGCCAAGTCACTTAACATTTCTCAGTTTTCTCATCTATAAAATGGGGATAAAAGTAATTTCTACCTCTTAGTGTTTCTATAAGGATCAAATTTTTTTAAAAAAGGTAAAATTCTTTGTAAAACATGAAGTACCATATTAATTTTAACTTTTGTTTTTATTATTATTATTAAATATACAAAATACATTTTAACAGTTGGTTGAAATTTATTATGTGAATAAAATGGCATACCATGCCACCTAGAAATTCCATTGTGAGGCTCATACCCTGAGGAGATCCCTGAGAAAAAGAAATATTCAGTATACACCAAAATAATTATAGCTGAACTTTTATGGTAGAAAAGAACTAGAAACAAAGTAGATAGCTTTTGTTTGGGAAATGGCTAAACAAATTGTATGGTACATTAATGTACTAGAAGACTGTGCTGTAAGAAGTAATAAACATGATGAATACAGAGATATATGGAACGAATCAAATGAATTGATGAAAAGAGAAGTAAGCAGAGCTGAGAAAATAAATATACACATTCACTGTAGCAATAAAAATGGAAAGAATTACCACCAGAAACAAATGAAATTGAATGACAGAAAATTAAAAAGAACAAGCTTGGCCTCAAATAAGAAATGTGAAAGGACATGTCCCCTAATCCTTCATATATGCTAAGGTCCACCAATGTGGTATATCAGAGTTTTTTGAGGTTTTGATGAGTTTGGTTCAATTTTTCTTTTCTTTTTTTTTTAAATTACTATGGGGGGTACCTCTCTGGGAGAGAGAAAAAGGAAGGACATAGAAGCAAATCTAAGTATTGGAAGAATGGAAGCTATCAATTAAAAATCTGTTTTTAAAAGCTATGCTATATCTTCAGCTCATTTTCTCCTTTTCCCCCAACACTGTGTTCCATAATTATTCACTTCTCTTTTGTCCCTCCAGTGAGATCAATGTAAATGGAAGAAATCACTTACATTCCCAATATTCCTTAAAAATGACTTTTTTCCTATCTTACTTGGTGGTAATTTTCTATTTTTCCAGCTAGTGAAATAAAGCTCTTGAAATTAGAACATACTTCAAATTTGTAATCCTTATAGCTAGCCAAAGACCTGCCTTCTCACTTAGCCAATGTCAAAAGCTTTTTATAGTGTTACAATCTTCTCTGCTAAGCACATTATCCTCTAAATCTACAAAAGGGGTTAGCTAGATCTGCTTTTGAAAACGTAATATAATTACTTTTAAATTTCTAGCATATTTCAAAATGATGAGGGTAAATCCACTTGATACAGATCAGTTCTAATGCCCTCACACACTTTTATGTTCCCTATATAGTTAATAAATATTCAATTTAAACATCATCAATCATGGGTCAGCGCAATTCAGAGAAGGGAAATAAATGCACAATGTATGTACGGAAAAGATAACAGTTCAAAATCATGCATTCTATAAAGGATTGTTTGAAATAATTATTTATTCTAGAATAATTAACACCTAGGGGAAGTTTTTCACCCAGAATCATTAGTAGCCTACACAGGTATATTTCAACTTGGAGATAAAACCCAAGGAAAACCATGAGCACTGATTCACTGGGCTCATAGCATCACAGATCTAGATTCGAAAGAGTCAGATCTGAGAGGTATTAGCATTCAACTCTTATCATTTTACTGTTGAGGAAACTGAGGCCTAGGGATGTGAAGTGACTTCTCTAAGCTCACAATGTCATGTCATAGGAACAATCTGAGTCCAGATCATCTGACTTCTGAGACACTGTTCTCTCAACTATACCACATGTTTAAACATGAGAGGAAACAGATTGTGAAAAAATAACACATCCTATTCTCCCTACCCCATCTCCTATAATGTCTCTTATACAAATTCACCATATTTCCTAAGGGCATAAAACCTGACCTCAGTACACTAGTTTCTATGGTAATTTAAATACAAGAAAATACACTCATAAACCTATTCAATCTTCTAAGTAGAAAATATAATCGTGCTGCTACAAGTACAAGGAGACACGTATGCATGTGATTATAAAATGCAAATATTTATGCATGGCACTACCAATATATTAGAATTTTCCAAAGTAATATAGAGATATGAAAAATTCATATCTTAAAAAACAGAGAAATTATGGCTGATATTATCAAAAGATTCCTTTTTATGAACATATTTGCCAAAATTTTAAGTAGTGACTTCGTGTTCTACATGTATGTATATATGCAAACATAACATGCACATGCCTGTCTAGGCACATATGTAACTCAATATTCAATTTATACCTTGTCTTCTTCCAAAAGATCTTATTTTAGCTTAAAAATGGAATAAAAGAGATAAAAACAACAGAACTATTCTATAAAGGAAACAGATTCGATAACACTAGACAACTGAGCTAGGTCAGTTAACTGCCATTTAGTTCTCTATTTCAATAGCAACATTATAAGTGGTAGACACAGAATAAGGAAAACCATGTAGATTGAAATCCTCCTTCCAGAGTTTTTTAGTCGTGTGTGTTGGTAACACATAACATCTTAAAGTCTCAATTTCCTTATGTATAAAAAAGAGGATAATTATACTGTCAAGAAACTACCTACAACAATGAGGTTGCTATTAATATTAAAAGGGAATACCCATAGAACAATCTGAAGCTTTAAACGAACCAGATGAAACTTGGTTTTTATTTTTCATCAGTATAAGTTACTTGGCAGTCAAGGGAAGGAAAGGCTGCATACTGTGTTACATGATTTTCATTGGTCGATGAAGTAAAGTCTACAGATTGATCTGCATAGGATGCTATTTTCTTGGCAGTCAACTCAAACATAAATTGACCAGTTGGTTTCTAAGAAAATGCACACTGCAGACAATACCCTCAATTTCACTTTTACAAAAGACACATAAAGGGTTTGCAAATGATTGATTCTTATAACAAACATTTCCATATATAGACTGAATATATCAATTACATAAAAAGCAAATTCCATTGTTTCTTATTTCAATACTTAAGGAGATCCTTGATCTTATCAATTGCAGCAGCAATGGAGATCCTTACTCCAACAGCACAAACTTCAGTGCATATAAGTCTTCACTTACAGAGTGATTCTTGTTCACATTGTCCTATAAATCTTGCATAGAAGATCCACATAATGTTCTGGAAGCTTTCTTCTAAGTTTTATAACTTTCTGTGGCTACTAGTACATCACTTGGGCTGATCATCTGTTATCCCTTACTCTTACTACATGGCTGACCCACTTCCTTTTCCAGTTATATACATCCTGAAAGTTATCTTTTATACCATTTCTTAGACACAAATCATTGCTCATAATATTTTCCACTCTGCTGCTTGTTACATATAAGTCATCACTAGTAATATGCTCAAACCCACTTATTTCCACCATGCATCTCTCCATTGACCTTTAGGTCATTCATAATTTAATATATTTAGTTCCAGTGATAGTCTATAACAGTCATATGGCAAAACCAGAAGAATATTGATTTTACATGGGCCACATGAAAAAAACATTTTTGGCAATGGAAACTTACACAACCAAGGCATATTAGAAAGGTTCTTAATCTTGTGTGGTTCTCTTCTCCTAATTTATTGATAAAGATAGAATAGCAAGGGAAGTTAAGAATCACTACTTTTTCGATTAACATACAAATCTTTTTAATGGTTATTCAAATGAGAGATTTTTGTCCAATGATCAATAAGGAAATATAATTATGAGGCTTAGCACAAAGTAACTGTTTCATATCCACTATCGTGATTTAGCATTGTATTCAGATACAGAACATTGTCTAAAGTGCTGGATAGTTCAAATCTCCCCTCCAACATTTCCCAGTTGGCTGACTGTGAGCAAATTCTGAACTACACTAGGACTGACATTCTTTTTATCAATGGAAATAGTAGATTTAGCTAAATGGAAAATGATTCTGAAGTTGTTCCCATTAAGAGACAAAAGTGAATTAGCTGACAATGTCACATCTCAACATCATCTCTCACAAAGAATTTGATAAAGAAATCCTACAAAAAATTTGAGAAGTCTCTAAATCAAATCAACATCATCACTAATAATCTGTGCTTTCCCTACTAAGCTGGGTATAGGACAGTATGAATTAAAATATGTCTCAAGAATTAAAAAATACAAAAACCAAAGGATTATAGGTTATATTGGTTATAACCAAAGGGTTATAGAGTATTTGGTTGTCATATACAGTTTTGATACTTTTAAAAATAAAATTTCAAGTGTATTTTGAATCTCAAGGGTCCCACATTTTAAATTTATTCCAAATGCTGAGTATCTACAAAGTAGATGTTATCTTTCATATGATTTCTAATGGAATGTAAACTATAAAATGATGAATGTGCAAATGTTGAATGGAAATTAAACAAGAAATGCTAACTGAAAATATTTTTGATACAGGATGTAAACAAAATCCTTTCAGCTTTCATCAGAAATGCTCAAGACTTCCAACGACAGATAATGCGAGTGAAACAGTTATCTGAGAATGAACACATATAACTGGGAAAGGATCTAGTTAACTACTTGGGACAACTGCAAAGAAAAGTGAACTTGGACTTATCTCTTATTTGGGAACGTAAGTGGACCTTCCTTGACAGATGTGTTTTGAAAACAGTACAATTTCAGATCATGGAAAATAATTGAACTGAATCATAGTCAAAGTAGCAGCTCTTGAAATTCAAAGCAAAGAGAGTATAAATCTGCCTCAAAAACACATAAAATGAACACAAATGGACCTTCCTTGACAGATGTGTTTTTGAAAACTGAGGGTAATTTGAATATTAATAATTTGAGGACAATGAAACCACATTTTCAAGCATAGTGTTTATAAAGTATCCTCCAAAGACTTTTCAAAAATCATTCAGATTCTTTTTGTAAATTTAAGAATGGCTTGCTAATTTCTCCTTCTACACCACGTTCCCCCCCCCCCACTCCTGATCTTTTCTTCCTCCCCCTGCCCCCCACAGTATGACCTTTAGAGACACCTTGTACAGCAAACAGAGTACTGGTCAGGGAAAAAAAGATCAAGTTTTAAATGATACCTCAGACATACAAGTCACATTATTTTGGGCATTTAATTTACAAGTTTTAACAAGCTTTAAACCACTCCCTAAGACTTACTGTTCTGAAATCTGAACTTTTAATAGAATATATTTGATGGAATACACCTATACTAAAATGATTATCTGACATCATAATTTTCTTAAACTAGTTAGGACTTGTACGCAGTGCCTTAAGATAATCTTTACAGGGATATAAATGAAGGATCATTGCATGAAAAGAATGCTTGAACAGGTGAGATGATGTTCCAAGCTCCTGATAAAGAAAATGAGCTATATTTTTAACACGAGAACTATCAATACCAAGTTTCCCTTGTGTGAGTGGAATGTGTAGATGATCACATGTATAAACTGGCTAGCTACATAAAAGAAGTTACTTTACAGAACTAGGAGATTATGTTTGGGAGACTGAAATTGATTCAAAAATGTTTTAAGACACCTAGTGGTATAGAAAACATATCCCATTACTATAATACATTTTTCCAGTCCTTTTCTATAGGTGCAACAATACATTCTAATATCACCCCTAAAGCCTTGGATACTGGGGAGGGGGGTAGAATTTGAAGAAACCTGTTTCTAAGGATGTTTTTCTTCCTATTTATCAGTAGGACTTCTTGTTACTCATGTAAATATCCTCTGAATCCAGAGAAGAGTAGACCTCCAGCTAGGCAGAATAAAGCCAATTTAGCTTCTTAAGCAAGAATTGCTTTGTGAAAAAATCCTGTAAAACTCCCCACTAAATGAGTTACAAACTAGTCACATGGGGCTTTCATTGAATTTACTTGTGAACATTATAAAGGACAATTGTCTCTGAACCAGGTACATCAAACGCAGGACTGCTACTGTGTAAAAGCATGGAACTCTACGCCACCTACACACACAAAGAAAATTAGCTTCTTATTGAAAGGAGGTACTATTGAAAAACTCCAGGGGAAAAAATGAAACAACAAAAATGAATGGCACCTACAGGCAAATCCAATGGTTAAGGCCATTTGGGGAAGGACTTTCTTAGTCTAAAAGAAAGCAAAAAACAGTAGAATTTCAGAAGGTCATGGAAGATAATTGAACTAAATCAAAGTCAAAGTAGCAGCTCTTGAAATTGGAAGCAAAGAGAGTTTAAATCTGCCTTAAAAACACATAAAATGAAGGATTTTCAAACTCTACTATTTTGACTGGGGGGGGGAAATCTAAAGTTTTAAGGAAAATATTTCTTTCTCCTAAAAAATTTATATGTGTAATTTAAAAGGATAGTCAGTGGCTATGGTTTGAAGTAGTAAACTTCTATGCATATGCATACCTATGTGAGTATATGTATATATAATATTATTTTGGATCTTATGTAAATACTAAATATATTTTATGTAGAATTATGATATTATAGAAAGTTAGAGTTAGTGCCACATCCTTCTCCAAATGTCAAAGTAAAAGAATGCTACCTAGGCATATTTCTTTTACAATGTGATAAAGTGATACTATGACATATTTCAATAGGAACAATGAAAATTTATAAACATCAGTGGTTTTAAAAAGTGAGCAAATGATGGAGCTAAGGGACAAGTTTAGTAATGAGAATGCTAATATTAAAAGCTGAACTGTATGAAGCCAAGGGGCGAAGAGAAGTAGCATATGAAGGACTCAAATTATAACTCATGAGTATAAAGAAATCTTAAAAACAAGGAGAACATATCCTTTTGTTTTATTTTATTTTGCTTATTCTTAGTTCCAAATATTGTCCTTGGCATATAGAAGATATTTTATAAATACTTAATGGTTAATAGAAAAACTAGCTTCAAGCCCCAATTATGACACATGTTATGTCACTTAGTTTCTGAAAGGTCAATATAGGCACTTAATAAATATATATTAAGCATCTTGCAGATGCACATAGAGTACTGTGTCTGGAGTCAGGGAAACCTGAGTTCAAATTCAGCCCGAGAGACTTACTAGTTTTATATATATATAACTTAAATCTGTTTGCCTCAGTTCCATCTATAAAATGAACTAGAGAAGGAAATGGCAAACTACTCCAGTATCTTTGCCAATAAAACCCCCAAAAGGCATTGCAAAGAATGAGACGTGACTGAAAAAATGACCAAAAACAATGACAATAGACTAGCAAGTGTACTAAGTGCTACGGATATGAAGAAGAGCAAAAGATAGCATCTTCTCTAAAGAAACAGAGTCTAATGGGCATGATGATATGCAAATAATTGTATAAAAAAGTTAAATGCAGGACAAATTGGAGATGATCAATAGAAGGAAGTCCTATAATCAAAAGGGCCTTGAGAAAGTAAAATTCCAGCTGATATTTGAAGAAAGTCAGGAAAACCAAGTGGTGGTAATGAAGAAAGAAAGTATTCCAGACATGGGGATAGATAGTGAAAATGCCTAGGTGGAATGTTTTAATGAAGTCATCTCCCCCACCCAAGGAGGTCTTTGTCACTGTATGTGAGCATGGTTTAAGAAGACTGGAAAGGAGGGAAGCAGGTTATGAAGGGCCCTTTTTATATTTTATAATTGACCCTAGAGGTGAAACAGAAGAAGTGGAGTTTGTTGAGAAGGAGAGGTGACATGGTTGGACCTCTGTTTTAAGAATATCCTTTTGGGGCGGCTAGGTAGCACAGTGAATAGAGCACCGGCCTTGGAGTCGAGTACCTGAGTTCAAATCGGGCCTCAGACACTTAATAATTATCTAGCTGTGTGGCCTTGGGCTAGAGTTGGAAGAGACTTGGGACAGGGAGATACATCAGCAGGCTACTGAATTAGTCCAAGCATGAGTTGATAAAGACTTGTACCAGAGTGAGAAAAGAGAATTATTTTTGTTGCTGTTCAGTTGTTTCAGTCTTGTATGATTCTTAGAGACCCTATTTGCTTTTTGTTTTGTTTTGTTTTACAAAGATATTGAATGGTTTGACATTTTCTTCTCCAGGGAAACTAAGGCAAATAGGATTAAGTGTCTTACCCAGAGTCATAGTTAGTAAATGTCTAAAGCCAGATTTGAACTTAGGAAAATGAATCATACTGACACTAGACTCTGCATTTTATATACTGTGACATCTAACTGCCCAAACACTGTGGGACAATAAAAATAGTACTTTGGAGTCAAAGGACATATCTTCAAATCATACAGTGAGGGCCCACTATCTGGTTGGCTTCGGACAATTACTTAACCTCCCTGACTTCATTTTTATCTTTTCTTAAATGATGGGGTAGGGTTAAATTAATCTAGAGGCTTATTTAAGCCTGCAAATTATAATCTTAAGTATCCTATGCAGTAGATATTGCTACTGCTTATAATTCTTTATCATGACCTCTTATGCAAGTAGATAATCTGTATGTAATACCTCCATTGGCATTATCAAATAACTATGTGCAAGTCTTGTGTTTCTCAGAGAAGAGGAAAAGCAACTTAAAAATAACTTTAATTTTAATTTAAAACAACCAAGGCTCAATTCTAATAAGCTTACAATGTACAAACACTCCCTGGACTCATTCATATAAGGATTGACTTTTAAAGTATCTATAATTAACAAATAAAAATTTAAAAACCTTGGTTTGATGTTGCCTTGTTTATTTACACCCCCAATATGCCATGCAAATTTTGTACAATTTTTATCTTTCAGTCTAGTTCCACTGCAGTTTAATCACTAATCTTTACAAACAAATCTACTTGAACTCTTGATTGGTCTTTACTGTTCAAGCAATGTGATATTTGTAGGTTTAGTAATCATCAATGGGTAAATAAACCAAGTTGGAATGGACTGCATGTATTTTGACTTCTCACCAACTCAATTAAACTTTGGTTAAAGCAAGAAGCTGAAAAGTGAGGCAATTCAATCTACTAAAAGTTACTATAGCAGTTCACTTTTCTAAAATGTAGAGAAATATATTGATTTAAAGGGTTTAGTGCAAAAAAGGAGGGAATAGTAGAGGGGGCTAATGAATTGCCCTCAAAGTCTAAGAGATTCCCCTGCTACATACTAACTATGTGATGTTGAGCAAACCACTTAAACTAGTAGCTTTCTTAGGCAACTTTCAAAGAATGTAAATTATAGGTTAAAGTGAGTGGTCTGCACTGGTAAAACAAGTTGCTCACCAAAATCTCCTTACACTGATGAAAACACAAGTCAGTTAAAAGGAAAAAACCCCAAAAATCTCATCTATCTTCTCCCACCCTTAAAAAGAGCAAAGAACTAAAGATGTAAGACAGAATCCAATAAGAGAGAAGAGATGAAGAATAAAATTCTCTGAGCATCCAAAGTTATTTAAAGAAAGGTAAAAATTGGAAAGATGAAACAGGAAAAAATCCAGATAGTCATATATCTTTTACTCAGAATTAAAGAGACACCTTCATCAGGTAAAGTGAATATGACTTCAGTTCCCCAGGGCATCAGCAGTATGCAGTCAGTCATATCCAGGAATGCAAAAATATATACAGCAAATGTCATCAATGAAAAAATAAAATTGGTAAAATTCAATATGAAAGTTAGAAAAGGTGGAAATACCTTAACAATCTTGATAATAGCTTGCTAAACAGTGATTAGTAGGGAATAAGAAATGAAGAGATCATTTCATCTTTCCCACACAAGTGTTTTGGTTCATCCAATAGTCATTTCATAAATGCTAGCTCCTGGCAAATGACTTGTCTGAGCTGAAAACAAAATAAAAAAGACTTTCATCTCCCTCTAAGAGCCAGAAAGAAAATATATTGAATTATACATTCATTATTTTATTAGAAATTTAATAATCATTAGCATAAACACTTCAATAAGTAAACACCAAAAGGGAATCATGTATCAAACTGTGAACTTTTTTTACATAGTTTGTTTTCACAGTTATGTAGTCACAAAATTACTGTTTGATCTTCTGAATTTTTTCCTTCTGTGTATATTTTTGTTTTATGTTCTTTTATTTTTATCTTTCAATATTCACTAATTCTTTCCATTCCTAATCCATCCCAAATAAAAGATCTCACCTCCCTAGTAACAATAAAGTCAAAATATATTAATATATGATCAAGACATAACACATTCATGGTTGAAAATTTCACTATGACTTTTCTTAGCAAAAAACAAAACAAACAATACAAACCAGAAAATATTTTTTAGAGTTCTAATTAGTCACTGTATTAATTAAGCTTTTTTCTAATATATTACTACAGTCATTATATATATTATTATATTTCTAACACAAGTCCTCATTCTTCCTGGATTAGTGGTTATCTATAAGGTCCAGGAGGCATAGACCATTATAGTGAACTCAAATTGGAGAGCATCATTTAAAGTCAATGAACAAGTGTCAGTCGCCACTTCTAATATTACTTTTGATGGGGAGAAATAAAGTATTCAGATTTGGGGACCAGGAGACATAGTTTCTGGTCCAAGTTCTATCTACAGCTCAGTGTATTACCCCCTACAAGTCAATTTAGCCTCTTAGTTCTCAATTTCTAGATCTGTGACATGTGGTTCTGAAGGAAATCTTAATTTAGCATTCATTAACTTTTAAACATGTTTTCATAACTGCATTTCAGTATAATTGATTTTCTTTGTAATAATTCATATTTTTTTGTTTTATGAATCAAAAGAACTGATCTCAAGAAGGGGTATACAGACTTTATCAGACTGCTAAAGGGGTGTACAACACAAAAATATATAAAAAACCCTATAATTTAAGGTGAATAGTTTTAATGAATTTAACATACACTTTCAACTTTTGTGGAAGAAAACTAGTACTCCTTGGGACAATGCAATCTCCAAAACTAAGAAGTAGAAATCATCTTCTTAGACACCCTCTGATCTTGGAGATAGAAGATCATGTAGTCCAAAATCCCCATTTTATAGAGTAGAAGACAAAGGTTTATGGCAATGACATCATTTGCCCAAGATTGTGCAGCTAGTTTATAATCTAGAATGGAGGTTCCTCAACTTTTTGTTTAGTAGAGATGAATAGGCCTAATGTTGCTTTCCAAGGATGATCTCTTACTAGCTTAAGAAACGAAATCTGAACAATGTGAGGCTTCATTTAAGGGACACTTTCTGATGTTCACCACATCTTTGACATTTCACTTTCCTGGGACTCAATCACTTCACTAGTAAAAGGTAATGATTAGACTATTTGACCTTTGAGAACTATGTAGATCATTTAAAAAAGGAAAAGACCTATATTATCCTTTTTGAACAGAAAAAAAGGAGAAAGATGGAAATCAATGAAATAATGAAACCATCAGACATAATAGGCATGCTAGTTGTTATTATCATTATACTTGTAGATGTGACCCAAAGGTGTATCTAAAATTCAATTTATTGAACTAACACACAGTTACCTACTGCAGAGACATAGAAACAAACTTTGGAATTCAAAGAGAATTTTGTCCAATTTTGACAAAGTTTGAGAGCATCTCCTCAAGCAGTGTGAAGCATGGACTGCCAAATAACCTCTGCTTACACATAACCTCTTAGGAATCAGCTGGGGGTTCCATCAGCTTTTCAGTTAATGAACCATGCTGGGACTTTAAGGACTCACTGGAAGAAGAGTAATCAATAGGTCACTTGTTCCTGTGGGGGGCATAGGGCATTTCTTAGAGAGGTAAAATGATAAACATGACCAGATCAATGATGGGTCTTTTGTACCTGAAGGGCCCTTCCTTAATCAAAACTTGCTTGTTGTTGGTCTCACCTCTTTGGAATGATCAGGAACAGAGTGCAATGCTTTGACAAGTCAGGGGAATGCATCTTACCCAGAACAATTGACTACTCACCCTCAGCACTCATGATGAAGGTGCAATAGGCCATGTTCTATGGAATTGTATGGAAGAAAAATGGGACACAGCAAGGCACTAATAAAGAACCATTCTCTCAACAGGATAGACCATACAGCGGTGTTGTGGTCTGGCTTTACAATCACCATTATTGAAGTAAATGGTTGGCTCCTGGGTTCCAAAATAAATCCCAAAGCACAGCCAGAGCTTACCCATACAACAAAGCAGCAGCCTCAGCAGTGGTTGCTTTCCAAAGAAGAGGGGGCATCATTAGAGAAAGACACTAAACATTATGAATACATTAGCCCCTGACTTGACCAAGCAGCAAAATTGCTGAATGGATTGACTTTCATAAGAATAAGTCATTATTGACACAGTGGAAGACAAGGGGAGGAGGATAATACAATAGGTCCATATTTAAAGGGAGGCCTATGGTTTCACAGAGACCAGAACATTCTTTTTAAATTCAAATTATTATTAGGATTTTTCCTCAAAGGTAACCACACCCTTTAAAGAGAGTAGGGCTACTCTCGTGATAACTCTAAGGATAGGGTTAAATTTTATTTTTCTGAGAGTTTGTAGGAAAACAAAATGCTGTTTGTATATCCTTCAGATGTTTTAGAGGTAATCTTACATCACATAACAAAAAGAAATCAAGGCAAATGGGCTATGGGTACAAGGAGAAAGCCACTGTCAGGTGGCTGGGTTGGAGTTAGATTCTTTATCCCTACACTGTGGTAGCTTGAGACCAACAAATACAACTAGGGACAAACAAGAACTCTTTGCTACGGTTATATGTTACATAATAGGATGGGAAAGGACATCACAGAGGTAGAAATGAAATTTCATGAGATTTCAGGGTGTCTGTATCCTAAGTTTCTGACTCAGATACACTTAAAAGATTAGTAAGGTGTTGCCATGCACTCAGTTGTCTCTGACCTCGTGATTCACTGAAAAAAATCTTATCATATTCCATTTGCAAATTTATTAGCAAAGTATAATGCATAAGGCATTTCTTGGTTCTGGGAATTCAGAGTAAGGAGGGAAACAACAGGTAGAAACAGAGAAAGTCATCTAAAAAGAATTAATCCAGGTAGCTCCAAGCTAGAAAGCTCCTAAAGATTTCCCCTAACCAACTTTAAATGAAGCCTGTAAATAGATCCTAAAGTTATAGAAGCCACAAAAACAAGAGTGAACCAAGTTTTCAACTCAAGAAAAGGTCTGTTTCATGTGGTTTAAGGTAGCTTAATGTAGACAGGAGAGCTGGAAAACTAGGGGAGCTGGTCAGGTCAAGGCTCAGTAAGCCAATATTACAGTAGGTCAACAGTAAGCATTCCATCCCCATCTTAGAAGACAAAGTTCAAGCCTCAGGAATACTGGTGCAACCTATGGGAATGGGTTGGTCTACCCTAAAGCAGGGAACAAACCACTAGCAACTGAAACTTTGGGCAATACTCTATGCAAGAAATGAGTCACGAACCAGACCCTGGCTCCCAGCACAAAAGTCTTGGGACTATACACTAGGAGAAGAGCTCAACTATCAAAATGAGCAAAAAAAAATTGCTAACCATAAAAAGCTACTATTCTGAGAGGGATGACAAAAATTACAACTGAGAAGAGGAATGCAATAACAGAATGTTTACATGTGAAGCCTCAAAAGGGTTTATAAATGGGTCTCAAATCCAAAAAGATCCCTTGAAAGAGTTCAAAGAGAATTTTAAAACCAAAGAAGAGAGGGAGAAGAAAAATTGAAAAAAGAAATAAAAGCTATGCAGGAGAATTATGAAAAATTGACTAAGGAAAATTATATCTTTAAAACTAAAAAATGATCAACTGGAGAAATAATGTAACTCATCCAAAAGTAAAAGTGATCAGTTGAAAAAGGAAAGCAACATATCTAAAAGAAAAATTAACCAACTGGAAAAGGAAGCACAAAAACCAACTGAAGAAAATAAAACTCTAAAAATGAGAACTGGACAAATGGAAATTAATGACTCCATGAGACACCAATATTCCATCAAATGAATTCAAAAGTTAAAAAATTTGGAAGATAATGTAAAGTATTTTTTAGAAAATAATGAGCCTGGAAAATAGAGCCAGAAGAGGTCATTTAAGAATGATTAGCCTATCTGAAAGGCATGATCAGAAAAAGAGCCTGGACAATATTTTTTCGGGAACTTGTCATGGGAAAATGATCCTAATATCATAGAACAAGATAACAAAATAGCACCTGAAAATCCAGAAAGAACTTCCAGAATAAAACTCCAAGGAATATTATAGCCAAAATCCATATTTCTCAGCTAAAGGAGAAAATACTACAAGCAGCCAAAAAAAAAAAAAGTAATTTAAATACTAGGGAACCACAGTCAGAATTACACAGAACTTATCAGCTTCAACATTAAAGAAACAAAAGTCCTGGAATATGATATTTTGCATATCAAAGAGCTTGGATGACAATGAAGAATCAACCACCATGCAAAATTCAGAATATTATTTCAAGGGAAAATATGTACTTTCAACAAAATAGAGGACTTTCAGACTTACCTGAAAAAGACCAGAACTAAAAAGAAATTTGATCCTCAAATATAAGATTCAAGAGATGCATAAAATGGTACACAAGAGAAAAATTAATAAATAAGACTAAATTATCTACATTCCTACATGAGAAGATAATACCTGAAACTCTTGAGAACTGTATTTCACTTAGGATAGTTGAAAGGAGCATACTTAGAAGAGGATTCATTTAAAAATTAATTGATTGTGATGTGATCTAACTTTTGATTCTTGAGGGTTGTATTTCTAATGGGACAGTAAAAGGGGGGTTACCTGGAAAGAGGGTATGGATATAAATTATCATTTGATAATTATGGGTATTGAGAATTATAATTATAATATAATTATAATTATAATTTTAATGGTACACAAAAGGGGAGGGTATTTGGACATAGAGTATCAGTATTAAGTGATTATGATGGGATGAAGCATAAAAATCAATCCATCAATTAACCCTTGAGAACTGTACTTCTATCAGGACAGAAAAAAGGAACATACTTTGACAGAGGGTAATGGGTACAAGAAAGGTGTAAAACAACTGACATGTTTTAATTAAATTAAAAAAAGAAGATTATACCAGAAGAAAAAGGTTTTAGAGTATAAAGAATACTACATGATGAGGCACAAATGACCTATTATAGTAAAGGGAAAGAAGAAAGAGTATGTCCACTGAATAAATCTTACTCTCAATAGAGTTGGCTGAAAGATGGAAAAAAAATACATTCCAATTTGGTTTAGAAATTTATCCTACCCTATAGGGAAGTAGAAGGGGAAGGGGAAAGAAAAAGGAAGATGAGGCTGATAAATATGAAGGGGAAAGTAAAAATAAAGATAAAATTAGAATAACAGTAAAAATAAAACCATAAAGTAAAAATGGAAAGGTTGAAAAAAAAAGGAAGAGGGCTGAATAAGAGATGTCAGAAGTAAAGCATTGGTGAGGAAGGATAAGGGTAAAAGAGAAAAGTACAAAGAGGGGGAAAATAGGATGGAGGGAAATACAGAATTAGTCATCTTAACTGTGAATGTGAATGAGATGAACTCTTCCATAAAATGGAAGTGGTTAGCAGAGTGGATTAAAAATCCAGAATATTACAATATGTTGTTTATAAAAATACATCTGAAGCACTGAGATAGACACAGGGTAAAGGCACAAGACTGGAGCAGAATATGTTATGCTTCAGCTGAAGTAAAAAAAAAGCAGCAGTAGCAATCCTGGTTTCAGATAAGGTAAAAGCAAAAATAAATCTAATTGAAAGGTATAAGGAAGGAAAAAGACATAAAGATAAGGCTAACATATGGATGCATTTATGAAATTTTGTGAAACACTTCTTATAATGCCCATCAATTAAGTAATGGCTGAACAAGCTATGGTATATGAATGTTATGGAGTACTATTGTTTTGTAAGAAAGCAAGAGTGACCTAACATCAGAAACATATGGAAAGATTTGCATGAACTGATTTTGAATGAAGTGAGCAGAACCAGGAGAACATTATATACATTAACAATAACATTGTGAGGTGATCAACTAAGATGGAAGCAACTTCTCTTAATATTTCAGTGATCAGGACAATCCTGAGAGGCCTGTTAAAGAAATTCCAAAGAAGAAATTATGGATTCTGAATGCAGAATGCATAGTTTTTTTTCTTTCTCACTCATGGTTTTTCCCCCTTAGTTCTAATTCATCTTTCACAACATGACTAATATGGAAATAAATTAAACATGATTATTCATATACAATATATATCAAAATGCTGCCAAGGGAAGGAGAGAGGGAGGGAAGGATGCTAGAAAAAATGTAGAACTCAAAAAACTTGCAAAAAGATGAATGATAAAAACTATCTTTGCATGTGACAGGAAAATAAATAAATTCAAAAAGAATTAATCCTCCAACTCATACTATGATGGCCTTAATCTTTTTTTTAGAGAGTGTCACAGACCCTTTTGACAGACTGGTAAAACCTATAGACCCCCCTTCTCAGAAGATTGCAAAGGAAATAAAATATATTGAAATCTACTTATCACAATATTCTAAAAAAAATAAAAACCTCTTTTCACTGACACTGAAACCTCACAAAACTCATCTCTTCCTCCCTGAATTCCCTTCCTTTTATAATTTTGTATTATTTGTCTATATACTTTATCTCCTTCATCTATTATAAGCTGATTAAAGGTAGACATCTCCCCTTATTCACTCCCATGCTGTCTATCATGTGTTTTTTTAGCTTAACAGGTGGTTGAGAAATTCAAGTGAAAAAGTGCATATTTATGGTTCTACTTGTGTTCATTCTGAGATGGTTGGTCAAGACCTTCACATTGTACTGGGTGAAGTTATAGCTATTACTACTAGCTGAAAAACAAAACAAGGCAAAACAAAGTTAATATTATTCAAGAGGGAACAAGAGGATAAAAAGACTGCTCATTTCCACTGGAAAACATGTTTGCAAGGGCAAAGGAAGTCTAGTGGAAATTGTTATGTCTGAGTTCATTACCTAAAAGAGCTTTCCAGGGAAAATAAATCAAGAACAGTCCCCCCAAATATACATCAACCTGTTTCAGTAGTACAAAATAAACACAGATTGTAATAGGCTTCTGGGTATTGCCTTGATTACATAGCCCTTTGACTTCTGTGGTACTATAGTCAACTCTTCCCCTACTCCTCTGGTGCTCCTCCTATGACTTTCAAAACTATATCTGGGGGGGGGGGGCGGCTAAGTGGTGCAGTGGATAGAGTACCGGCCCTGGAGTTAGGAGAACCTGAGTTCAAATCCAACCTCAGACACTTAATAATTACCTAGCTGTGTGGTCTTAGGCAAGCCATTTAACCCCATTGCCTTGCAAAAACCTAAAAAACAAAAACAAACAAAAAAACTATATCTGGCTGAGAGAATTCTGGTGCCATGTAATACCATGGGGGGGAAAAAAGCAGTCAGGACGGGTATTGTGAGGGAAAGCAATGAGTTCAGCATTTAACACATTAAGTTATCAGGACATCTATGGATGTAGGATAAGGTTGAATGCTCAACCCCTTAATTTTATAGATAAAGGAGATGTGAAATGATTTTATTCCAAGTCACAAAGCTAATAATCTCCCAGTGATGAATTACAACTTAGGTCTTTTTTTTTTTCTTTAGGTTTTTGCAAGGCAAATGGAGTTAAGTGGCTTGCCCAAGGCCACAAAGCTAGGTAATTATTAAGTGTCTGAGACCGGATTTGAACCCAGGTACTCCTGACTCCAGTGCCGGTGCTTTATCCACTGCGCCACCTAGGCACCCCTTACAACTTAGGTCTTTTGACTCAAAATCTAGCTCTTTTTGTGAACCTAGAAAGGAGTTGAAGAAATCTTTTGTTTTTCAAACCTAGTATCTCTCCCACAGGCTGTCTCTAGATGTCTCTAGATACATGTTTAGCTTACCTGAGCAACCTTTCTTGTCTGGGATATTCTACCTAGAAATTTCTAACTCCCATTCAGCCTTGTTTGATGACTTAGGACAGAAATAGGAAATAAGCCAGTCAACTAATTCTTATTAAATTTACCCTCTGTATAAAATAAATATTTTTGATAAATCAAATGATATATAACAATATGCTAAATTATAGGATCAAAGACTTCCTCCTCCTATCAAAGTACTGAAATTTCCCTTCTCGATTATGGTGACATCTTGCCCCCCATTCTTTGGCCATACTTTACACACTCAGCTCTACTAGATTCTGCTGTGACTGAAGGCAAAACCTGTGTACCCAACTTTCCATTCAGCAATATTTGTAATAGTATTTTGATGGTAGCAAAAGAATGGACAACAAGTCGACTTCCATAAAGTGTGGTATATAAATTTAAAGAAACATTTTTGCTCTGCTAGATTGTGTCTATAGAGAATCATGAAAAAACTCAAAGGAGCTAATACAAGGTAAAGTAAATATAATAATGTAAGTGGGGAAAAATAACAACAAAACAACTGAAAAATAGTGAATGATGAAAATGTTCATATTCTTTGACTCAGAGATTCTACTAGTAGATTTATATTTCAAAAATGTAACAGAGAAGAGATCTCCATATAAATCTAAGTGCTTAAAGTGGAACATGTTTTGGTGAAGAAGAGAACCAAAGTAGATTCCCTTTTGATAGAGGAATGGATAAATAAATCATGGAACAAGAAAAATAATGGAATATTACTGTGCTTTAAGAAATAATGAATATGATGATTGAAGAGGAACAAGGCAAAATTTATATGACCTGATAGAAAGTGAAGAAGAATCAATAGAATATTATATATAACAGCAACAACATGCATAGTATATACCTGTAAAGTATATATAATAAAACAACCTTATAAAAATCAAAAGTGAAGGATACAAAATTAGAAAAAAAAATATGGCTCTAAAGAAGAAATATGAAAAGATATCCCTCCCCAACTTCTTTAAAAAGGGAGTGATGGCAATGGATTTTGCATATTGCATATACTTTCAGATTATTTTGTGGATTTTTTAATGGTTTTTCTGAGACTCTATCTTTCACATTATTCTTTTTTTTCTCAAAAACATATTATGCTGAAGGACTCTCTGGTAGGGGAGTATATATATATATATATATATATATATATATATATATATATATGAAGGATATTGAGAGAAATACTGGCAATGTAAAAAATAAAAGATATAAATAAAAATTATTTTTCAAAAAAGACACATTTCAATGAAATTTAATTAATCAGACTTCTTTCAAAGAAGAGATTAAGGGAAATATTCCCTACTCCTTACCAGTCTTTCTTTGTTAAGGCTAATGTGTGGAACATTATATGTACCAACAAGCATTTCTGATATGTCAATAAGTTTGATATTTTTCTCTTTTTTCTTCTTTATTACAGATTGGTCTTAGCCTGAAGTCCATAAATGTAAATATATTGTTAATTGCATTTCAAATTAATTGGTTTCCTTTATTATTATTATATATTTTCATTTTAAACATTTAAAAATTTTCTTCTTACAAAGGGTCCACAGGCTTTGCCAAACTACCAAAGGGGTACATAATATGCAAAAAAACAACTAACGCAAAAGATGAAGAAGCATTTGCTACATGTATACTATGCATCAACCACTGCTATTATTCTATATGAATCACCATTGGAAGGGTGCTGGGTAAAAGATAGAATGGGAAATTCCATGTATATAGGCAGCTAGGTTGTTCAGTGGATAGAGCACCAGCCCTGAAGTCAGGAGTCCCTGAGTTCAAATTTGACCTCAAACACTTAAAAATTACGTAGCTGGGTGACCTTGGGCAAGTCACTTAACTCCATTGCCTTGTAAAAGCAAAGAAAAAAATGAATCAAGGGCAAGCATCATCATCATCAACAACACACACACACACACACACACACACACACACATATATATATAAATATATATATGAATGTGTGTATATGTATATAGGAATTTCAAGGGGAAAGGAAGAAAACTATTGAAACAAGACCATAAGAAGATAAGAGGAATAGGGTCAAGAAGAAAATGACTGATGAGTAAAGAAAAGAGGAAAATATAGAGGAAAAAATTTAGGAGCAACAATGGATAATTTCAATTTTCTTAGTACATGCAATTTGCTAAGTTTTAAGGAGTTTGGGTGGGAGTTGGAAAAAATTCTAACTTAAATCAAGCGGAAAAGGTTCTACACTGGAATTTTTAAGGAGCAAAGAAGTTATGAATAAAAAGTTTGTCTGGCAGGAGGGAGAGACTAAGTAAAGTAAGATGGAATCAAAATTATAGAAAAATTAATGCAGCTACCATCTTTAACAGAAAAAGGACATGATCATAGTGTTATATTAAGATTATTTAGGCAGTAGTATAAAGTATGAATAATGACTGAGAAAGGAATATTTTTAAAAATTCCCATCATATGGTCACATCTATGCTAATTCATACTCATCAACTATTTGAATTTATAATTATATAAAATATAGCAATTGGTTCCAGATCATTGAAAAATGCATTATAAATTCAAATAATAAGATTGCTTTCCTAGATCTTTTTTGTATTCATTGGGACTTAGTATTATGATTAAGGTGTGTTTGGGGAGGGGGAGGGACTAGAGGGGAAAAGTGGGATTGGATGCTAGTTTTATTACAGTAATAGAAATGACAGGACTTGGCAAATGATTTGATAATGGTGAGAAGGATATAAGGTTATTAAAGGGAACTCCAAAACTACTAATTCTTAAATATTGTTGGTACCATCAATATAAATAGATAAGATAAGAGGAGAAAAAGTCTTTGAAAGAGGCAAGGTAAGTATAAGTTAGGTAAAGACAGTTTGTCAGAGACTTTAAAGTGGTTATGGGAATCTTAGGGGAAAGCTGGTTATGAACTAATCGTCAAAAATCATGGAAAAAATGACAGTTTACAATACAGTACCAAGAAGATGGTATACTTTGAAGACATTTCCAAAGGAAAGGAGAATGAGGGAGGGAATAAGTATTTATATAACACCGATTATGTGTCAGATACTGTACTAAACACTTTATAAAAATTATCTCATTTGATCCCCACAACAATTCTGATGAAAAAGTAGCTTTATCCCTATTTTATAATTAGGGAAAGTGAGGCTAAGTAATAAGTAAATTAACTGAGATTAAGTAATTTGCTCATGGTCACATAGAGAATGTGTCTGACAGCAGATTTAAATTCAGTTCTTCCATATTCTACATTTAGTGCTTTATGCATTGCATCATTTACCTGTTTCAGTTATGATGGCAAAGCAAAGGTAGAAAAATCAGTCAATATTAGTAAGACTATCTAGAAATGTGACATCCTCAGATTTAATTTTAGAACTAAGAGTTCAAATGAAATTAGTAACAAGAGCATCAGGAGAAAGTGGAGATTGTTAAGAATGGAACATAGATTTTTTTTAGGGCTCAGAGTGGATCAGGAAGGGCAGGATAGTGATTGTCAGTGAATAGGTTTGGGGAAAATCCTTATCTAAGGAGAAGATTACTGGGGACAATAACAACTGAAAAGGGAAGATAGTTAAGGGGATAAAACTAGTTGACAATTCAGAATAGGGCTCTGCTAATCACCAGAGGAAAAGGCAGGAGACATTTTAGAGTTATGCAGACTAAAAAGTCTGACTTACATAATTATTGTGATGGAATGTGCCTCCATAATGTGCTTCTCAGGTAATATTTAATTCTTTTTTTAACAATTTTTTTCTGTTCATTAGTATAAATCATTATTTCCTTCCTCTGACCTACTATAATATAATGGAAAATATCTTCATAAAAATATGCATAGTGGTGAAACAAATTGCTTTATTGACCATACCTACAAAAATTAGACTTTTGTTTCCTGAATAACTAAAAGGGAGCTTTTAACTCCTCCTATCTATATTTTAAACCTCAATTTCCTGAGTCTTTAATTAGTCTCGCATTTTTTTTCATTTTTACTGTCACTCTATTATTTCAGGCCTTTACCTTCCCATATTTGCACTTCAGTAATAGCTGCATTGGGCTCTGTAATTTACCTTCAAGTTTACTCTCCCAAGTGATCCTTCACATTGCTGCCAGCTTTTCCTAATGCACCATTTTCAGCATGACACTCCTACTAAAAAACCTTTGATGGTAATCCATTTTCTTTAATATGATGTTAAAACTATTTAGCCAAGCATTCAACTACCTATGCAAAAATGGCTGGATTTCTTTCATCTGTCAGACCATTAGTGTTCTTAGAGTGTGGGCTCACATTAAAATAACCCTTCCCATCATGGGTATGATATGAGTTCAATGTACCAGCAAATACTCTATGTCTATGACTGGGCCCATCTTTTCAGCTTTGCTGACCATATCTTTGTTCTTCACCTCTTCTCTGTATTGCCTCCCTTTTTTTAACATAATTATCAAATTCCTCAATCATGAAGCCTTCCCAGAGAATGACAATACGTCTGAAGAACTCCTAACAACATTAATTATCTGCAGTATTCATTTGGGAATTAATCACATAAAGACTTGTGACATTTCATCTACCATTGTGTCAGACCTTTGTTCTATTGTCTAACTTTTTCTGGGTTTAAATTCATCCTCCTAGCTAGACTGTCAAACTCCATTAGAGTAGGTGCTGTGCTTTATATTGCTTTTGCATCCCTTGCATTGTCAATCACAGAGTGTTGATAAATCAATAAATTAGAATCAACAAGTATTATTAAGAATTTGCTAGGTGTCAGATACTGTACTATGTGCTGAGTATACAAAAAAGGCAATTTACATTCTAATGGGGCAAATAAAAATGAATTTACAAGATTGCATACATCATACATAAAACAAGGAAACAATTATGTATTTATAAGATATATATTGTGTAAATATTAAATATAGTCACTGATGGAACTAGCAATAAAATGAACTGGGAAAGGTCTCTTGTGGGGAAACTCTATAGAGCTGGATTTTCTACAAAGCCAAGAAATGCAAGGGGCAGAGATAATGCAGAAGAATTTTTCTGGGTTGGGAGACACCCAGTAAGAAAGCACAAAATTAGGAGATTAGAATAGCATAGAGTTCATGGAGAAAAGCAAAGAGTAAGAATACCAGAAAGGTAGGAAAGCATCAGGTTGTGAATAGTTTTCAAAACTAAATGGAGAATTGTTTATTTGATTCTGTCTCCTATGTTGGGTGTGGGGAGGTAAAACAATCAGATTTGTGTTTTAAGAAAACCACTTTAGTAACTGAGTGGAGGATGGACCAAAATGGGGAGAGATATGAAATAGGGAGACCCACAGAAGGTTAATATAAATAATAATTGAAGTATAAGATGTTGTTAAGGGTGTATGATTAGGTAGTGACTAAGAGTGAAGAGAAGGGGATATATATTTATACATAAATATATATATATATATATACACACACAAGAGATGTTATGTAGATAGAGATTCTTTCAAAAAAATGATCTTTGCAAATTTAGAGACATCTCCTTCTATTAATGTTAATACTATTTGTATCTAACATGGTCAAGTCTTCTAAGGAATTGTTCACTTAATCAGCCATAACTGGACATTGAACTCAACAGTGTGGCGTTATTTCGGTATTCAATTAGGAAAGACACCAACAAATGATGTAGAGATGACAAAACATGTTAACAACAAATATGGCTTGACTGATAAAAAACATGCTACTCTTCTCCAGAGATATCAATTTCTCAGATAATTTACTTGAACTACCATGAAGAAGATAAAGATAACATCAATATGCATGACAAAAATATTATGAGTATTAAAAATAGCAAGCATTAACAAACAGACCAATAAAAACTTATAAAAATTCAACCTGTGGGGAAACTCTATAGAGCTGGATTTTCTACAAAGCCAAGAAATGCAAGGGGCAGAGATAATGCAGAAGAATTTTTCTGGGTTGGGAGACACCCAGTAAGAAAGCTTTTTATATCAATCCTCAAATATCAACAATATCCATGTACCCAATAGGGTGAAATAATCAAAATTTTGTGTCATTTTACATTATTAAAGAGGAAGGAAGGAAGAAGAAAAGGGAATAAAAGGGAGAAGGAAAATTCAAGCATTTTATTGTTGTTGTTGTTCAGAGTCATTTTAGTTGTATACAACAGTTTATGACCTAATTTGGGTTTCTTTGTGTGAAGATATTACTTTGTCATTTTCTTCTTCAGTTCATTTTAACAGATGAGGAACTGAAGCAAGCAGGGTTAAGTGACTATCCAGGGTCACACAGGAAGATGAGTCTTCCGGAATTCAGATCTAAATGCCATTTAGCTGCCCATACAGATACTTATTAATTAACAATTATCAAGCTTTGTGATAAGTGCTTCACCCATTTGATTCTTACAATACTGTGAGGAATTTTTTTATACAAAACTAGAAGTTATTTGAACTCAGGTCTTCCTGAATTCAAGCCTAGTACCCACCTATTGCACAACCTACTAACTTCTGTAGACATCTGAAAGCTGTCTTACCCTCCCACCCATAATGAATGCATGCTTTAGATGGCCTGAGAGAGAAGTAATGATAATAATGGGAGAAAGAACCCCTGGGTGAGGAAACTCTCTACCAATCTGTGCCAACATTTTCACTGTAACTTAAAAGTTGTAAGATGTTATTTAGAGTCAGCTGGCATGATGGCAAAAATGCTGACCCTGGACTCAGCAAGACCTGAGTCCAAGTCTGGCTTCAGGTATTTACTAGTTTTAAGGTCTTATAATTGTCTTGTAAACAATGTTTGCCTTAGTTTCCTAAATTGGAAAAGTAGGATAATAACACCAAACATGCAGAGTCATTATGAGGATCAAATGATAATAACTGTAAAGCACTTATTATCATGCCATGCACATAGTGAGTGCTGCACAAATAGGAGTGATTATTATTATGAGAATACTGAGCCTGCAGGGGCTAGAGGCAATACCTGAACTCCCTTCATCCTCCCTCTGATGTCCTGGGCAGTACATATTAAGTGCTGAATAGATCAATTGTCTTCTTTGTTGTCTCTAACAAGAGTTGGCAAACTTACAAAATGAACATGATATTTTCTCTTATATAACCCCATTATGTGAGAAAATTCAGTAAGGTTGATTTATACTAACATTAAATATCATATGTTCCATTCAATCTAAAGAGACTGATAATCCTTATCATTTTTGCTTATTTCTCCTAAATACCCTCTGAAGCAAATTCCGTGTTCTGTCACCTACACAGACAAGGACATATGGAAGAAAACATCCATAAGACAACCATTCAGGAAATATTATTCTCCCTTCAAATGAATTTAGAGGATACTGCTCTGCATCATTTGTCTTGGACTGTGCAAGTGAAGGACATTGTGGGACAAGATCTCTGGAGCCCAGGAAAAGTTACTAAACATATAATTGAGGTTTGGTACCTACCTCAATTTAATTGACATGACTTTTGTTTTACTTCTAGCATCTTATGTATCTACCATGTGCCCCAATATCCCATTCTTCACTAATATTACTCATTATGGAGAGTTCATAATGAAGTCATTTTTGGCCAAGGAAGATAATGGTAAAGTGGAGATTGGGATGGGGATAGAACACAATAACTTAGTTGTTTGTTTGTGTGTGTGTGTGTGTGTCTTTCTCTTCAGATGGACCTGCAGGAAGCTGCTCTAAAATACAAATATTCTATAACTTCCCTTCTTAATCTGTGCCAGACTGTTCTCACTTATTACTACCTGATAGTTCTAAATACTGAGTAGAGGTATCTGCCACAGCAATTCAAATTCATTTTCTCCTTTCCTTAATGAGATGTGTACTCCTTTATATATGGGTATGAATGTTAGCAAGAAAGAGAAAGACAAAGGAACAGAGAAACAGAGAAAGACAAAGAGATAGACAGAGACAACATCCAAGAGAGAAGAGAAGATAGATGAGAGAGAGAAAGAGAGAGAGCGGGTAAGGGGAAGAGATGGAGAGGGGAAGGAGAGAGGGGAAGGAGAGAGGGGGAGAGGGAGGGAGACAGAGATAGAGAAAGAGAGATTGAAAGGGAGGGAGGGAGGAAGAGAAGACAGACACATGGTAAAATACTCCTCATAAGTTGAATTCATTATCAACCTGATTTTATTTTATTTATAAGTTTTACTGGGTTTTTTATGTTTTTATAGTAATCATTTTTATATAAAGCACACCTTTCTCCAGGTAGTGAATCTTTTCTTTTGTTAAAGAAAAACTGTAAGGAAATGTCTCAGAGAATATATAGGATTTCATACCCATAGCCCAAGTAAAGAGGGAGGTACAATTCTTAGTCTCTTCTCCAGGGTACAGGTTCATCAGTATAATGATAATATACAATTTAATTTTACAGTAGCTCAATGTTAAAAGAAACAAACCAAACAAAACCCTAAAGCCCAAATTTCGTAGGGGTAAATGAGTCTTTATAAATGATAAGAATTCCACTTTGCAATCCCTAATAGTAAGTAAATTAATCTAAATGTTTTCTAAAAACCACGGTATTTCACTATCACCCTCATAAAATATTATCCCCTGAATGTAAGATTTTAAACTAAATTTAAATTTGAGGAAAATATAAATACCCAAAGTCCTAACAACATTTACACGCTTAATGAAGCATGTAATTGCTTCTAAAAATTAAGATATAATTATCTTTAGCTGAGGTTATAAAATTATAAAAAAACACAGAAATAAAAGCTACTCTATACATTTCTTATACGTTTGATGCTTGAATGTCAAAATCTGACCAAGTTGACTCAGAATGATATTACTTTATATACATCTAAAAATGATCACTTAATCTGACATCCTAAAATTGGTTCTTAGAGAACTACATGAAAACAGCATTTTCTGCCAGACTAGTGTGATATATATTTGTATGTCTGAACAGACAAAAAAGTCTCAGCAGAAATCTGTTATCCTTTCTCTGAGTCCCACACCCCCATCTCTTGCTGAACTCACCCCCATGGCTAAAAAAAATTTTTTTTAAATAACAAGCTTATTTAGAATGTGTGCTGATAAGAGTTGAGAACATGATCAGTGGATTTCCCTACACTCTTTATATGTGGAAGACTTTTAAAGAAAAAAACACACCCTAAAGAAGTGATATGGGGGGGGAGCG